>NW_026869950.1:0-250000 GCF_019925205.1 Metopolophium dirhodum
CTTATTTTGTTGTAATTCAAAAACGAACGAATTTAGATACTTGAAAATTTCACTGAATGTTTATATTAGCATTTTCTATACACCATACAATTTTGAAAATATTTTGACTCCTTTTGAGCTGTTTACAGACATTGTCAGTTTTCAATTTTTTTAGTTTTTTTTTCATTAAATATTAATAAAGTTTTATCTGTTGGGCCAAAAAGTGTAAAAATTTAATACAAGGCTCCTGATATATTAATACAATATCAGTTGAAAAATATTTAAAATACATAGGCACAATTTTTTTTATAAGCATTTAAAGATCGAATTTTCACAACATTTATCAAATTTATAATTTAATAATTATTTTGTAGTTAAAAATTTACAAAATGTTCAACTTTTATAGCTAAAGATTGTAAATTGAACACAATGCTCTTAGGCTCCACGTAAATAGGTTATATTATATAAATTACTTTATTCACAATAATATCATCAAATATACTTGCTAATATCATAGGCTGACCGACGGTTTTCGCTCAGAATCGTTTTTCTCATACAATGATATTATATCATTGAATTCAAATTGAACACCATCCATTACAGTGATCCACTTGTAACCTACTGTACAGGAGAGCGACATCCACTTACCCACCTTTTTTCGTACATTTTTATTTTATTATTTTTATCATTTGTTTTTATCTGCTTTTTTTATATTATTTTTGAAATATAATAAACGGCTCAAAGTGGCCTAATGGGAAAAAAAACACCAGACAAGACACAATAAGCAGGGGGAGTGGTACGTGATGGCGAGGTGCTTACATAAAGCAATAATAAGACTACTGCAGGTCACCTCTAATCTCTATACGTTCTCGCGGCACATCCCGCAGGCGGACGAGTACAATCGCCAGGGCGCATCGACGATGTGCAGGTTCTGAAGACGACTGATGCATAACGACGGAAGGCAAAGGCAGCTGTTGGTGCTACGGAATCGTCGGCGACCGGAGACGTGACTCGACCGATTGCTACTGGGCAAAAATGGGAGAGGATCGTCGAACCACGCTGCAAAGGTCCTGATCCTCTCCGCGTGATTTTCGCACTGACTCGACTGAGTCACCATATGGTGGCTGTCCTGGAGTCACGCATCGCCGTACTCTGAAACGTTATCCGTTTCCACGAGTCCGGCGATGCTGACGTCCTTGTTCCTAGCCCAGCTGTATCGCTCACCCATTGTGTTTTGCAGTCTCCGCCGCCGCCTTTGCGAGTCGTCTTCATGCACTCTGCCATCGTCGTGGTACCGTCGGGGCGGTATCGTTGCCTGCGCCGGTACAGCTAGCCACCGCCGTCGTCGTCGTCCACCGCTCTTGGTGTGACCGAAGCAGCCGAGTCGTCTTGATGGTCTCGCGTGTCGGCAACCGCGAGCGCGCGACGCTGGCAACTGCGATCTCGTCTTTATGCGGGTGGCCGATAAACGTATAGGGTGACTTACCGCCGGACACCGTAAAGTGCTCTTTCACGTACCACTTCCCCGTCGCCGCCGTCTTGTGTAGGTGTCTTCATCTGGGGGGAGGGGAGTACTACACTGCCGGCTTCAAGTCCTCCGGCAACACAGCAGCAGCGCTTCGCACCCTTCCACGTGGTGGCGAAAAACCGCCTTGTCCTACCACGTGTCTTGCTCGGAACTGCTGCAGTATGGTTGTCCCCGGTTCTGTCTTCCATTTCAGTGTAGTTGTGTCCCTCTCTTCTTCCACAGACGGAATCGTGTCTGCCTTTTCATGCTGCACCTGCACGCTATCGCCGGCCTGCTGCAGTACGTCGGCTGATCCAAGCGCCGGTAATACCGCTGAAGGCGCCGGTACTACCGCTGAAGGCGTCGCCGCGTCGGTACTGCCGCTGCAGCGTCACCGCTGCCTTCCTCGATCGTGCATTCGGCAACCGTATCATGTTCACCAAATAACCAAATAATGTCCTGTAATATAGCATCTTCGTCCTCATCATCATCGAGAATTGGTTCTAAATCTTTGACTTCTAGTGTTAGTAGTTCTTCATCTTCTATTGGTATTACCCGTGTATCAACGCATTCAACAACATGACAATTTCTTCTGCGAAGTCACTAGCGGTGGCCATTTTGCTTTTTGGTGTTTTCAGGTCAGACGTTTAATTGCAAATGAACTTGAAGTTTGATACAAAATCAGTTTACTCAAAAAATTCAAACATTTTCCAGACGACGGGTACACAGGGACGCGAGTAAGTCGTTTGTTCTAATCAACAATCGTTAGGATTTCGGGCCCGTTTATTTTTCCAAGACCATTATTAATGATATATACGCGTAGTTATAATATATTAAACTATAATATTTGAACAAGAATTTGTGTTTCGATTCGTATTATACACTGCAGAACTGCAGTGCTCATTTTATACTTTCAAGTTAAGTATTTTAGATTCTGAGCGAAACAATGGATGTATTGATTTTACAATGGTGTGTGTTTTTTTGTGTATGCTTACAAGTTTTATAGTAAAAAAATGATTCAATCTTCAATTCTAAGGGACAAGGGTGATTTCTGATACGAAATTGTATTTAGTCGGAGCCCATTGAGAGATCTATATTGAAATTTATTTTTACCTACCTGTCATCGTTTATCTATTATCTGCAGTTAGAACTTGGAATAGTTCAATAATTTCATGAGATATTCTTCATATTTAAATATTATATTTTATAAACCTATGACCAGATGAATTTATTAGATTTTAGGTTTCCGGTTTATTTGTTCCGGTGACTAACAATATAATAAAACTAAGTAGTTTTTAAAGTATTGTGACGAACAACTATTGCAATATACTAATTGTCAACAGACAATAATAATTACAGACGCAGCAATTGGACTAGACACAGACACCACCACACAAATTCTTACATTCTTACACAAAACTAAACTGTATAATAAAATTTAAAAAAAAAAAATTGTAATTGTAAATTGTAACTAATGGCCATTGTAGCTGATGTTAATTAATAACAATAATAATAATTATTATAATAATTACGCATTGGCTAATAATAATTATAAAATTGATTTAGCTAAACAAATAATTACATACAATGATATAAATATATAATAAATAATAATGGCTATAATATATATGTTTGAAACTCTCCTTAAGCATAATGCTTCTGTTGGGGGATATTTAAGTTTGAGTTAAGTACAATCAGGGGCGGACTAACCATTTTTCCACCCCTAGGCACTATAACACTAGCGCCCCGTACATTGGCGTGCTCCAATGTTTAATGTTTAATATTGTAATTGATGTTTTCTTATAGGTAGCCAGGAAGTAACTGATTAAAGTGGTGACTGGTGAGCACTCTAGTCTCTATAATCTTAGTCGATTAGCAGATCTCTGAGTAGTATGCACTATGCAGGAGACGGGCGACCGTGCTGTCGTCGCAATGTTTATTATTATTAATTACTTTATCAAGACATCTGATTTCCAGAATTAATTCCAGTATTCTAAGAATAGACTAGTTTCGTGACCGCGCACCCGCGCACACTTATTGTGGTGCCGGGTGCGGGGTGAGGTGGGTCATTCCAGTTAATATCAAATAATTTACTTGTCAAGCAATGTGCGAGCCATGTACCCGGCGGCCCGAGGCAGTATATTTGACTGCCTTGGCTGGCGTTTAGCGCATGCGCCATTCACAATATTGTATGTGTTTACGCCGCACACCCGTATACCACCTCCCATGCATTAACATAGGCAACGTCGGCAACTGCCTCGTCGATTGTCGATGTCGAACCTCTAACGGTGGCGGCGACAAAAAAAAATTAATATAAAATATAATTTAAGGTAAATATAATTATTAAATTATGAAAAACTAAAAAGTAAAAATTAACTAAAAAGTTGCGCCCTATGCACGTGCCTTGGTGGCCTATGGGTAAATCCGCCCCTGAGTACAATACTAAAGTTTTAAGCTAAGTGATATTTACAAAGAAAAATAAAACATTTTAACAAATGAAAATTTAATTTAAACTAATTAGGTATAATGGTTAATTTTTTTCTTATATATAAGTATATTTTTAAAAAATCTAGCTTTTTAAAAGTGACAAATAAATATATATTGTTAAAATTATAAATATTAATATTAAGTTGCCTACATATTTGGTTATCAGCAGATATGGAGTTATAGTCCAAGCTGTTTATGTTTGTTGGTACATAAATATTGATATATTTTGTATACATAACGGGTATTCGCTAGGAGTGATTCACCTTGGCTAAATTACACTTAAACCTGTATACAATTAATAGAATATTTCTAAAATATAATCTATATGAATGCGTGGTAGAGGTAGGTACATAATATTATGAGTTCTAAATAAATAGAATTATTGTTTACGACACTGTAATACTTGGGCTTCAATAATAGAAATTATTAGCCTATTTAGAGTCTATATTTTTAGATCATAAATAATATGTGAATCATATTCATGACCCCAACATATTGTACATTTATACTTATGTAATAAGTGTGAACAATTTACGTATTGTGTTTCACCTGTATGCGCAAAAATATTTGAAAATTTAAAACAAGGTTCCCCTAAGTCACAACTCAATACTCACATAATATAAGTAACCTATAAAAATCTCAAAAATTCATTAATGCATACTTTCTTTTTATTCGAAACGGATAAACTTAATAGCCTATAATATAGTTAAAGAGAAATGTCGATCATTACATGTTTAAATATGAAAGAAAAAAAACAGAACGTTATTAAAATACTTATATACAAAATTATTATTTATTGATAGATCGATCAATAATGATAACAATACAAATTAATTGATGGACGGCTTTAATGGACTTATAATATGATAGAATGCCTACGGCCGTATACTGGTGGTCAACAATCTCGTCCGAGACATTCCACGTTTCAGACTGCATATTTACGCGATTTTATAATACATATAGAGACGAGCGGCGGTAATCGCGACGGCCGAGTTTTTACTTCTTTAGATTTATTTAAATCGTTTTATAATATAAGAAGACGGATAGGAAGACAGATTAACACTGGGAGCGTTGTTGACGCTTATCGTACTGACGGTTAGATCGTACTGACATTTCGCATATATTTTACTTTAAGTGAAGTGTATTTGAATGTATTTGATAATATTAGTAGAAATTGTACTTACCAACGTATACAGTTAACTATAAAAGCGTATAAAGTTTCGATACCAGAATTAATTTATTATAAAAAGTAAAATAACCAATATAAAACTATATCTATTATCTATACATCCCGAATTGGAAGGTACAAATTGTTTCCACCAGAGCGCGTTTTGTTAATCTGTTTCCCCAATAAAACAAAACTCGATTGCAAGTTTCTACTGATAAGTGATATCTTGTGCCGACAACTCACAACCACGAATTAAAATAGTTCATGTTGACAAGACGTCACCACGGGATTACAGCCTACAGTACTTGAATAGTTAAATGTGAATGTATTATGGAATAGTTAGTGGTGCACACTGCACAGTCTCTGTTTTGAAAGTTTGAAACCCTATCAAAAATTATTGTAATATAATATTATAGTCATTACTGCTTTTATTTTGAAATTTTTCCTACACCTAAAATAATTCAGTACTATTGTTGTTTCTGAAAATATGGTGAGTGTACACATTTTTAAATTATAATACCACTAGGTAGACACTTGTTTGTAGAACCTACCTTCTAAACATCAAATATATTACGTACTTATTTTATGTACAATTAGGAAAGTTCCATTCCAATTGAAATACATGCTCAAAAACTAAGCGAATGGCTAACAAGTAGAAAACACTGTAAAAAAGATTGGCATTCACACATACAACCCATAAGACAGAAAATAAATGTAGCTATACAAGATATGCCTGAAAACAATGAGATTGTACAATTGTTGTCTGGGGCATGTAAGTATTTAAATTAAAGTGTTTGTAAATCTTGGGTAAGTATTTATTTAAATTCTGTTAAATTTTTGTTTAGATATCAATTATTTCTATTGTAAACGTATAATTGAAATATTAAGAGAAACCGAAGCAGATACAAAAAATTTGTTTGGCTCATATGGATCACAGAGGATGAAGGATTGGTTAGAAATCGAAAGACTGTATTTAAAAGACAATGTTTACCTAGCTGAAGCTTGTGATCTTCTTGTACAAAACATCAAGTATCATATACCCTCAGTCAAGAAGCAAATAGCTAAATTACAGTCTGGACAAACTGTAAATTATTAAAATTATCTAAAACGTGATGATATTTTAATGTTTATAAGTAGTAAACTAATAATAGTTTTTGTGTAGGATTGCGATAAAAAAATTGAAGATTACACAAAATCTATTCAAACATCTAAAAAAGATTTGGAAACAATGCGGAAACAGTTCTCCATAGTTGGTGACAATAACAGTTTTAAACGTACACTTATAGGACGGTTATGTGAACTTCAAAAAGTTTATGATGATGTTATGGAACATATAAAAAATTTAAAGAAAGCCAATACATATTTTTCTTTATTTGTAGCAAATATTCTAGGTTCAGACATTAATTTATCGATGCTTCAATATATTTTGAGTAATTATTGTTTTTTTATTCAATTATTAGATGTTGATATTAAAAATAGTAAATATTTTCAGACAATGGCAATACTACCTATTATGAATATCTTTATGGGGAAAAACCAAGTAAAATAGAAGAGTCTGTACTAACAATCGAAGAAGATATTAAAGTATGTCATTTTGTGTTTGGGTACATTCATAACAAATAAAAAAATATAATTTAATGAGTATTAAATTTATAGGACACCACTGCCGATGAAGAAATCGATTGGGGTGACTTGGAGAACCCATCTGAAGTATGCTATCTGTCTAGAAAATTTTGTTTTCACTTTTTAGCTAAAATTCAAAATATTCATATTTTGTTTACTTGTAGGACATTGATTATGGTATTTCTCTAGAAGAAAGTGGAATAGAAGTTGAAAATCTACAAACTGATGGTAATATTGCCAGAGGCAATGAGGCTTTGACTTTATTAGATAATTTTCAGACAAGAAATGAATTTATGAATGATATTTTAGAAGTGAGATAACAAACTATAACATTTTTATCATGTTATAGAGTTATATTGTTGTCATCTTATTTTAGTTAGAATCATTTTTAAGTATGCGATTGCTTGAATTATCAAATGAAACAAATTCTGCATTGTCAGTCCATTCTGATGGAGAAATCAATGAATCCAAACCTGAGATAGCGTCCATGTTGGATATTATAAAAGTAGTCAAACAAAAGCTTAATGATCCAGTTGTCCAACATTTACAGCATATTAAACATTCACCAAGGTAAATTAAATATACCATCAGGGATGTATTTAGTGGGTGGGGAGCAACAAGTGGTTAATTTTTTTATACATTTTTATTGTTTTAAATTTTAATCTTTGTTACTTCATTGCTTACTACCTACAATTAAATCATGTTTTTATATTTTGTAGTTATACTAGCACAAATGACAGCCATATAAATAGTGATCTAACCTTCACCATCCATAAATATGATAGTAAAATTAAATATATAAATAAAGCAAATTTCTAAATAATGTTCATATTAACTAAACTATATTATAGTGATGTATAATACTATTTTCCATATTTTATTTTAATGTGTAACATTTTATTGTCATCAGATATCTGAATAAACTAGAGTCGATGTTTCTTCAAAAAGTCAACAATATTGAGAAAATGATTAATTCTCAAATAGCAGTTACTAATAAAAAAAAGGAGTTAGCTGAAGAATATAATCAACTAGTTCCAAAATTGAAGTTAATACAACAAAAAAACAAGCAACTTATAACTGAAGTACTTTTAAAAATTGAATTTTATTATTTCTCAAACATTTTTGTATTACCACATTATAATCTATAATAATAATTAATTAATGTATTATTCTGTATATATTTATTTCAGATCGAATTTGATGTATCAAAGAAATATAAAAACCGTCCAGTTTACATAATCGGAGCATCAATATTTGGATCTTCATAATAAATAAGTTAGTAAAACAACTGGAAGTTGAAAGGCGATGTGTGTTATATGATTTGGCTGTTTATTATATTATACAATTTAAATGGAAATTGTTTTTTTTTTTTTGAAATTTTATTGTTCATAATAAAGTATTTTATATTTTACATGCCAATTACATTATTATAAATTTTGCTAAAATTCATACTTAGAAACATTAAATAAATATATAAACTATGTACTAAAATGAACAAGGGAAACACAAATAATGTTCACAAATATTTAATACACAGTATAAAAACAAAATATTGTGAATTACACAAATCTTTTCATCAAGATACATTGTTTTCAGGAAATAAAGGAGTTGAACCGCTAACACTTCATGATCCTCTGTAAAAAAAATAAAACAAATATAATTGATATATCAACATGATATATGTTTAACAATAAATATGATATTTTATATTGCAATATCGATAAATCTATTCAAAATAAATAAATAAGTATTTATATCAACTTGTCACTGACAATCTTTTTTTTATTTTTCATACATTCATCAGAATAAAACTATTCTTAGCTTTTTTCAACTTGCATTTTGCAGCCCAAATTAGGTTAGGTGAATTATAATTTAAACAAGCTTATAAGTTATAATGATGAAATAATTAATTTAAAAAAAAAAAATTAATACATTGGTACAAATAAAATTGTAGTTCTACTTTATTGATTAATCCAAACAATATGCAAGTATTTAATTGTCAAAATAATGAAAAAATCTTAATAGGAGACTATCGTTTTTTATAACATTAAGTACCTATATTGCATATTAAGAGGAAGTGATGTAAGC
This sequence comes from Metopolophium dirhodum, assembly GCF_019925205.1. Lineage (NCBI taxonomy): Eukaryota > Metazoa > Arthropoda > Insecta > Hemiptera > Aphididae > Metopolophium > Metopolophium dirhodum. Next base: position 8,853 of record NW_026869950.1, read on the forward strand.
ATTATCTTCATTTTTCAAACGTACAACATACCTAACAAATTTAAATTCAGTGGAATTGGATTTATTACTTATGTTGTTACTTGTTAGTTAAAATATTACAGTAAATTGGCCTATCAAATTTAAAGGTACAAATATTAATTGTGTTCTTTGGAGTTTGTTATAATTTTAATATTATTGGGTTATAAGCATTTTTTAATATTTTATGTATTATACTTAACTCGCTTTAAAATTGTTTACTATTTAATAGTTAATACTGTAGAATGTATTCATTATCTAAATAGAAAAAATAATAAAATACTAAAAAGGCAAATCATGATATTGGGTTGTTGGTATTCAAGCTTTTATTAACTTTATATTAGAAAAACCCAGAATTATATAAAAATAACTGTTAACAATCATTTCAAGTAAAACTGTAGAAGTAGTACTTACACAATTATGTTGTTGATGGGTATGTGAATAAGTTTGACAAAGAAACCAATGAAACCCATAATGCAAAAACCGATGGCTGTAGCAATTGCAATTTTTTGAAACTCTGTAAAACAAAATCAAATGACGTAAATGAAAAAGTGCAATTAAATGGAATACAAATCGCGTTTACCTTTCCTGTCGGGTTTAGTGCATCTTTTCACCAACCTAACCGAGTCTTTGGAAAACTGGCGTCCGGGTTCCAACACTTTTGTTACTTGATCCATATTTTTTTCTGTTGTTCTCTGTGAATGAAATAAAATTTCGGTTAGTATACTTGATGATGTATATTACACCCGAGTTCAGTTTACTTGAGAGTACGATGAATGACAGTAGTGAAGGGTGTTCGAGAAGTGAAATGCGAATAAATGGGGTCGTTTCACGACGAGTTGGCAGCGTAATATGTGCAATGTTGGTTGTCCAGTGTTCTAGTCACTTGCTGGGTATAACTAATTATTAGAGAGTAGTGACACGTTTTGATTGTTATTATCAATTACGGTGTACGTAAACATAAGATCGATGCAACGTCATCGGTTGCGTTGGAGCACCAAGGAACCAAGGATTACTGATATGCAATTGGCCGTGAAACGTTCGTAGCGTCCTTGGAGTGTGAATGAGGGCACCATAGAGTAATTACTCTATGGAGGGCACCAGCTGGACGTTGCACACATGACCTAGTACCTTGGGTAGTTGAACCATAGATAATAAAGAAATGGATAAGAACTAGCTGGAGTCCTCAAATTCATTATAGAAATTTTGTAGGCGTGAAAAAAAACACACCGGGATGTTTGAATAATGAGAAGTCATTTTAAACCTAGCCTAGTAAATATTATTTCTGTTAGTTTTGCGCACAGATATAGATAAGAAATTGAGGCCGTTTATTTATACTGTATACAGTTTTGTATAGTGTGATTAAATAAAAATCGGGAAATATTCTGTGCCTTCGAATTCCGGTGATGACGCCGTAGCGCTATTCTCATCAGTCATGAACTTTGGTTTTCTAAATATGGCCACACTGGGTTATAATAATAATTATCACCATTCCGGAAACCTGTTCGACCGCCGGCGCCACCGCCGCCGCCGTCGGATAATAATAATGATGATTGATTGTCAATAAATAATTGACACCAGTGTCCAGTAAGTTGGCTGGTTAAGCTTCTGCTCTGTGTGTTCTGCGTTCCCTTTCGTGTTTACATGGTTTTCCCGAGCCGGAAAAACGGATATATACCTTAGGAGACCAAGTTACACGACTAGCATGCGTGGTGGCCTATAAACAATAATGGCTTTCCTGTGTCCCGTGAGAATACGCCGAGGCAAGAAGAAAAAAAGTATGATCAACACTCAACAGCAATACCTAACCAATCCTACCCTTCAATCGCCACCACTTGTAACAAAATAAATCCTTTCCACTGAGGCCCTTTGGTTTATTTTTCTTGGTATACTCATTCAACAGTGTTTTAATTGCTGTTTGCAGGTGGTTCTACCAGCGACTTGGACAAAGAAGTGTTACGAGGAACCAACGCTAATGGACCGGTTCCTGGTATGGGGCGTATTACCGGCAGTGCCTCCATTGAGACGCTGGTGCGTGTCGGGATAGAGAAGGAAAATGGCTTATCGCCTGATAGCAAAATGGTTGTACTTCACGATTTTACACCGTGCGTTGATGATGAGCTAACTGTGAAACGAGGCCAGGTTAGAATCAACCATACAAAATAATTAGTATTATGATGTTTATTGTGTGTTAAATATAAATAATATTTAAGGACGATGACTACATTTTTAGTCCATATTAGTAAAAATGTGACAAGTTGATCAATGCTCAATAAACGTTAAATTATTATGCCTTTTTGATTTATGAAGTAGGTAGGTAGCGGTATCACAAATAATTGTAGTAATGAAATACTTTTAGGATTATAAATTTTCCTGGATTTCATTAGTCAACTACATACTCATTTTAGATTTTAAACTATTATTCATTGAAAAATATTTTCAAGTTTAATAATGTTATGAAAATATCATATTAGTTTTATCGGTTATGTATTTATTTTATCAACAGTTAAAACGTTTTTTTTACCTCCAATTTTAGTGTAATGGTTTAGTTTTTTTAGTACTACCGACCTATAAAAGTGTGTATTCATAATGTTAATAACCATAATTAGTTTATAATGTTAATTATATTTTAGTTTTTTTAAATTATACTATGTACTTTTTTTTTATTATTATTCATGGTATAGCTTCAACAGCTAAGGTTATTAGCTTGCAACAAAAAATGAAGGTATTTAGTTACATATAATATGTACTATTTACCCATTATGAACTAAACAATTCAAACAAAAATAACAAATAAGTGTTTATGATTTTTTTAGATTTAACTTAAATTATTATGTAGATAAACATCATTATATATTTTTTCATCCTTCCTTTAAACAAATCTTATTAATTTTTAGGTCGTCAATATCCTATACCGAGAGAATGACTGGGTATATGTAATTGCGGAGGACAGTCGTCAAGAAGGTTTTATACCTCATTCGTATTGTACACCTTATAATTCACAGCTTGGTGAAATAGCTTTAAATAATGTCAAAAAGAAATTACCACGTGCACCAGCTGCTACACCAACTGAAACTGTTGTTGAAGTTGAAATCAATGAGCAACAAAAACATGGTTTGTATAATAAGTTAGAATTTAAAATATGGAATATAAAACATAATCTATTATTAACATATTTATTTAATTGTATTATTAGGTAATTGTGGTGATTTATCTGACTGTGAAAGTTTTGGCAATAAAACTCAAGATCACAAAAATCAAAACAAACAGAACATTAGTAGCTCTAGAGCTTCATTATTAAGTGCGTCTTCACATCCTGAGATTCGACCATTTTTTAAAGTAATTTTTTAATAAAATCTACAATATTTAAGTATGAAAATAGTCTGATTATTTAAAATTGAGGAGGGTCTAAAAAAACAATATTTTGTAACATAGTATTACTGTGAAATACAAGAATTAATGTTTATAATTCAATTTAATCTGACATACTCTATTTGACAAATATTTAGGACCCTGCAGGGCGTTACATTGTATTATACACTTTCATAGCAAGAGATGAGAATGATGTGAGTGTGGAGAGAGGAGAATTCGTGACTGTATTAAACAGAGAAGACCCTGATTGGTATTGGATTATTCGCAGTGATGGACAGGAAGGTTTTGTTCCTAGTGGATTTGTATATCCAGCTGATATAATACAAGGTACATAATATTAAATTAATAATGTTAATAAATTATAATACATTGTATTGTAATATTATTATAGCAACTATTGATATTTGTATAGGGCATATAAATCAAATGAATAATAATCAGTGTGCTGGTACTACTAATACTGGACTACCTCCGGTTACACGAGCACGCCCACGTAAAAACTCTTGTGTGGCTGATGACGATCCAGCAATTCATGGTACTGAAATGGTAATGCTCTATGATTATAAGGTATGTTTTATTCTTTTATTTTTAAGCTCTAACTTTTTTTTTGCACAATGCTTATCGATTAGTTAATTGTTTATAGCCTCAAGCCCCAGATGATCTATCAGTTAAGCGTGGTGAATGGATATATGCAGATCTTGACAATCAAATGGTCGAAGGGTGGTTATGGACTTATGCTCCTAAAACAAGAAAATACGGTTTCATACCTAAAGCATACGCTCATCCACCTGCTATGACCAGTTTGTGAATATATTACAGCTGATATTGTTGTATCATTATTCATTACTATAAAAAAGTATTATTTTAAGTATTAAATAAGTACTCTAACCCAATAATATGTAAGCTGAACATAACTCCTTTATTTCTGTTTACTGTTCTTCTTATACCTTCGATGATCTTTCAAAACCAATAATTGTGATATTTTGTAGGATAATGGGATTGGTAATGATAAAGTATTTATACAAATTAATATAGTTTTATAATAACAATAGAATACTTACATTAACCCTTATAAATGTTATTGTTTGGAAGAATCAAAATAAGATTTTGAATTTATCTGTAAAAATGTTATGTATAAAACTAAAATTATTTAAAATGTAGTTAACCTTATCTTAATGAATAACTCTCAAAGAAATCTTAAATTATCGCCACGAATACTTGAATAAGCACTGACTGTTGCTAATAAAATAAGTAGGAGATTAGGGGGATGGCTGATTAGTCCACTAAAGTTCACTACCTTTTATTTGAAATTATTCATGATTAGATACATATATATATATGTATATATACATTATGGTGGTCGAAGTTATGGGATGAAATATATCAACAAACATAAGGTTAGAACTGTACTACTTTATCCTTTACTAATGACAGTGTAAGAGATTTTTTGAAGACTTCTTGTAATTTAGGTTGACAAGATTTGAGATGTTAAGATTTTTCTGTATCTAAAAATACATTATAAATTTCAATGAACTTTGATTAAAGGATTTAAAATGTCTTTAAGGACCAAAACAAAAGTTGTATCTGTATGTTTTTCATTTTCATAGTCTATGATAGTTAATTTAAATGTAAACATGTTTTTAGAGAAACTATTATTTAAACGAGATAGTGCATACTTTATATATTTTTCCATATTGGTGTTATACTTTTGATGAAAAAAAGAATGAGAGTCAAAAACAGTATTTTATTACCTAAGTTGTATAAAAAAATATTAATGTGATATTTAATTGTTGAATCAAAATTAAGGAAAGCAAGTATCAAAGTAATAACAATTTATATTAATTAATTGTATTTTTGTGCAACCAGATATTAAATTATATCAAACGTGATACTTTTTCACTTTATTAAAAACATAATTATATAATATATTTTTAGTTTGAATATGAGTATACCAATAAATATAATGTTTTTGTATGTATTCAGTGTTGGTTACTTGAAACATTTATTGTATCAAGCCATTCTTTAAAGTTAATAGATATAAGGTATTTTATGTTATATATTATATAAAACTAGATATTATAATATGACTAAGCAATTATGTATTGCTTTATTGTTTATTTTGTTTCAATTATCTGGTTAAAAGTGTTTTTTTGGTCGAATATGAAGTATAATTAAATGTATCTGTGATGATTTATAGTCCACAACTGGATAGACAATTTTATAAGAAAATAACAGTAACTTTTAGTTAAAAAAATAGTGGTTAATATGTTCAAATCCGTCCATTTTGAAGTTGTGCCATACTGCTATTGTACTTTAATTAGTTTTATAAGACTGTATTGCTTTAAATCACTTTTATATTACATTATATTTTAATCCATATTAAATGTATACAATAAAATATATTAACATTTATTTTAAATTTATATTTTACAATGAATTTTAGGAATGAAAGTATTTTATATATTTATTTTATTATTAAGTGATAAAAATTATTCTGGTTGTCAAACTCAAAAACGGTGTAAGAAATTATTTGTACATATTGTTTTAACTGACAAATAGTGTTATGAACATCATAATTAGTTGGCAATGTTAAGTAGTAAATTGTAACTGTTCATATGGTTTGGTGATTTGAATAATTGGATGTTACAATTAGCTGTAAATTTACAGCATTCCTCATTTATGCATTGACATCTTGGCTGATGAGTTGTGTTTTTTATATTTATAATATAATTTTCGAAAAATTGAATTTATATTTTATGAAATAATTACCAAAAAAATTACAAGAATATATTATGCAATTTTTATTAAAAATATGTGTCTTATCAATTATCATAAAATGTACAGTCAGTGAGCTTCAATGTATGTCTTCGAATAGAAACGTAGATAAATGTCAAGATTGGAAAAAAATGTCAGTACTCGTGGCCGATCTAGTGGGTAGGTCAATCGTCAATGATAAAGTCGAAACAAAATCTAACATGGTAACGCTGTTGATTCGTGCGGCATCGGGTGTTATCGGACATGGCACCAATGCTCTAAAAACTCTAATAGTAAACGGATTGGTACTTTTGACGAAAACTGTAAGTTATCATTATGCTTTATGGAATGACAATAATGTTTTGTTGTTTTGTACAAATATAAATATATTACGTATATTGTATAACCCTTATTTAGATTTTAACGGTTTCTGATTACGGAACAACCAATTACAGAGGTACTAGCCAAAAAACTAAGAGCTTTCCCGATGGCAGTCCGATCGACTGGATCATAAATAATCCATATGTATGAACAGTACACCTAATTATGTTGCGCAATTTTTTCAATAAAACTTACTAGTGACTGTACCCAGTATATTAGATCGCTTGTACTGTAGTAGAGCTGGATGGCGCAACTAGGGATGGATGTGCTCCCCCCTCACCGATTCCCAAGTCACCCAAATGATTTAAAATTTTTAGTTAAATTGGAAATAATTATTATAATATAGACAAATACTTCGGAGTTTGGGGTTTTCTCTCACAGCAGCTGGTCAGCTATTGGAAAATTTCATAATTTTAGCACATTCAACGGTCTCCAGTTGTGCCTCTGTGTGTTGCGGGTATCCATACCTATTATTATTTTTTTCTCGATTTTAGATAAAATCGATGATGGATGATGCGACCGACGAAACGTTACCAGATGTATTGATCGAACAATTGGCGTCGGGCATGCCATGTGTTCAGCTGCTGCTTTGTCGCTTGTCGCCAATCATACACTACATGCAACGTCGGGTAAAGGAGAGTAGGCACGGTCGGTCTCAAGAATGGGTGGCGTGGAATGTGTCCGACTGGCAGCAAGTCAAAGGGAACGCGAAGCATTGCTCGGAAAAACATAACGACTGCGCGAAAATGATTAAACTGAATAATTCGTCCCGGTGATGCAAATCGTATGACATCGGCAAACGTTAATCCTGTTTACGTGGTGACATTTCTGTTCAAAATTCGTGTTCAACAAAAGTATTATTTATCATATTAAAAATAATAATATTATTCTATTGGACGTAGGTACTTATATATACTATACCGTCTATACCTATATAATAATATATAGGTAGCGCTGTAATGTGATGGGAGTGGGTCATTTTTGCTTTGGGCAGAACGTTTTAAATCAATTAATTATTGTATACTTAATTATAAAAATAATATTAAAATAGCGGGTAATAGCTTTTAACCCTTATAATTTTTCCGGGGAGGTGGCCAATATGGTGACAAAAATCTTAAATTTTAAAGTCTCTTATTGTTATAGGCAGTGAATAAATGTGTACACAATCCTTAATATGACATGGTGTATAGTTATTGCTTTGTGTATATTCTATGTATAAGTATTAAGTACCTACCTATGTATAATAATAATGTAATTCAAGAAGTAATTTCACATTTTTTCATGGGATGCAAAATCAATATTGAAAATCTAAAGTAATACCAAAGTCTTTATAATTAACAAGTGTGTCAATAGGACGTGCAAACGTTGTTGTCTATAATATAGCTAAGCTAGTAATATATAGAATACGGGCTTCTATAGCTGGTACGCATATAGTTTTTGAATTAGCCATTAGGTATAAATTATAATTGTTATTATATTATAATATTAAACAAGCATTTATCAAAAACATCACGTAGATATGTGTTTGTGTGAAACAGTACGAGTTTACAATTATAATTTATTTATTAAGGTAATTCAATAAATGAAAAACAATTATGAGCCTATTACGCACTTGTTTAATTTTAAGTTTAATGGAATTATTTTTCAATCTTTTCTGTGGCGTTTTTTTGTTTTTGTTTGTGATGTGATGGGAATTTAGCGCAAATTTAAGATAGTAATTTTCTTCTGTCTATAGTACCTACCGTCTCTCTAAATCCAAACGGACTGAAGAGTTTTTGTAGGTTATACCTAACCTATTTGGCTATATTTCTATATATAATCGACTTCTTAGGGCGAACTTCACTCAGCCCCTACCTTACAACGTCTTTGTCTGATTGATTTGAAAATTCTGCTTATATTTTGTATATTATTTGTTTTAAGAATATGCAAATCAATACTTTTTGTTTTGGCAAATTATATAAGTTTTTCGAAATGATTTTTACTTTATAATATTTTAATGGCTTATTTGGAAATTCTAAAAACCAATAATTTTTAGTTATTATTTATTTATCAATTATATATAGATGTATCGTATGGTGTATCTATATAAGTATATATTTACCGTGTAACTGGATCTGCTGCAGCGATATTTTATTGTAGCGGATAACACCATAACGGTATTATTGGGTGGGGTATGACTGTATGAGAATCCGGTTGGCAGGAAAAATAAAGCTTATATGCGTTTGACATCAAGATAACATAATAATATATAATATAAAATTTGGCCTATTACGGAGGAGTGAGGACATATACTATATAGGTACCTAATGCGTCGTATGGTCGGCCGTATTCATTTTTCTCCATTATCAAAATAAAAAATTGTCACCATCTTATTAATTTCAATAGGTATCTATTATTACACAATACAAATTAAATCAATTATTGTAAGTTTAAAATAGATACTAATTTATTATTTTATAATGTAATGAACCTATATGTGATTTTGTTAGTTTTTATATTAGAGTGAATACATTATTATTAAACTTTTGAGTAAGAACATCTAAACATCATCTGTACTTAAGCATCGCGCATCGGTGATGTTTTCGATATTTTAATTTTCAAGCAAGAAATAGGTACCTATGTAAAATATCACAAATTAAAAATGTATTTACCTATATTGCTTGAATATTAGAATATCGAATAAAAGCCAACGTTTAACCACGGATAATGATCTTACCTAAAAGTTTAATATTAGGCCAATTCTCTCTAATATCAAAACTAACAGTACACTACCTATTGAAATTAGTGAATGAAAATTTGCTTTGTCGTACGTGTGTAAGACGGGGACAACAAATGCATGGGTAGCCATCTTAACACATTCTCATACTACTTAAATGATTTTTTTCTTAATACAATGAAATGTTTAGACATTTTTAAGCTAGGTACCTAAGTATTTTACATTTTCTAATTTAGGTACTTGTTTTTTCTATAAATGATTATCAGTACATTTTTGCTGATCAAAAAACTTGTAAATAATGTTAAACAAGATTCCTCATACCTAAGTTTTACTCGTAGACAACTTTAAAAATTCGAAAATACATAGCCACAAACATGCACATAGAGGGGGGTTAGGAGGGCTTAGTCCGCTATGAGCCATCTTAAGCCCTCCCTAAGATATGTTACATCATTTTAATACTACACTTTTTAATATTATATAGCTATATAGGTAATCTTTATTATAATAAATTATATCATTTATGAGTTAAAAATTACCCAAGTATAATATAGGTACTCTAAGACTCAAGGAATCTATAAGGTACCTATAACTTTTACCTCAATCGGTCAAGTCGTTCAAAAGTTACACGATTAATAATACATTAATACAGAATACCTACCCTCAAGCATTATATAATAATAAAGAAGTAGATACCTACTATTAGTATATCTTATAAGTTGTAATTGTATAAAACCTTTTTATTAAATTTATACAGTACAATTTAGTGTATACATTTAATATATAACATTAATAATGATACAAAAATATTAATTTACATTTAATTTGTGATTCAATCTAACATAAAATTGTGTTTGTGTAGTGCTATAGCACCCCCCTTGGCATGTTGCTTCCTGGAAAACAAATACTCTACACAACATGTATATTGTATTATTCAGTAGGCGGGGACATTTATAAAAAAAATTGGTACCAAAAAAAAAATGCATAGGTAGTTTTTTCCCTAACACTGAAAGGCTCGAAACGCTGCCCTAAACAATATATTGAGGAACAAATTCACTTTAGCTACGTAAAATAATTTTTGAATTATTTATTTTTTTGAAACATACGTATTTCAACAAGTTTAGAACAAAGGTGAAAAAAATAATTTGCGGGAATCATCATTTTGGAAGTATTATATCCTTGAATCCTTCCACAGTTTGCGATTTTAAGTTTAAGTTTTTGTGTATGCATGCTCACAACACTGCACATTAGGTATCTACTGCCGCGCACAGCGCCTAAAACAAATTTTGATTATTTTAACGTGTCTATGTAGTTAAGCATTCAAAAACGATGGTGAAGTCAGAATTTGGCGGTCAGACGTAGTTATATCTAATTTAAATTTATAGTATTTTCATATACACCTGGCGTGGTTACTTGCTCTTTGTGGTCACTTGGACAATTCAAATCGAAAATATTCCTCAACTTATTATGTACACTTCAGAACTAAGTTCGACCGGAAAATTCTGACTTCACTATCGTTTTCAGGATGCTTAACTACATATTATTATGTTAAATCAAACAAATTGAAAATAGGATGCCCGGTAAAACATAAATATACTACTGATTTCACCATCATTTTTAACTTGTTAAAATACGTAAAAAATATTCAAAATTTTTTATAGGCGCTGGGCGCGACAGTTAAGTACGGCGTTGTGCGTATGCGTGTAAATACGTAAAATCCTAAAATTTGGAAGAATATAATACATCCAAAATAATGATTTCCACAATTTATTTTTGCACCATCATTCTTAACTCGTTGAAATACGTATGTTTCAAAAAAAAAAAATGCAGGGCGTTGCTAAAGTGAATTTATGCTATATTAAATAGTGTTGTTTTGAAAGTTGAAATATTAGGCACATTCATTTTGAGGACTAAAAAAAAGTCTTGCCATCAGTATATATATGGAGTATACAGAGTACCTGAATACGAGACCTTAACTTTAGCACCCCCTCCCCCCCATAAAAACCCTAGATCCGCCACTGCTCATGTGTTGTCTCCGTCTTACAAATATCAAACAGCAAAAACTATTTTTCGTGGGTAGAACCACTCAGGCTGTAGTCCAAGCTAAGCAACCAAATGTTCACATTATAAATATGAGAACATTTACTAACAGGCGCCCAGGCGTTATTTTATTTATTCGTATTTGTGATATCAAAAAACCAAAAACAACTTTGCACAGTAAATGTTCTCCTCTTTATAGTGTGAAAATTTGGTTGTTTAGCTTGGCTACAGCCTGAGTGGTTCTTACCTACGCAAAACAGTTTTTAACCTTAGGTACTCAATGGTGAGATATCTACGTCCTACACTCGACACATTTTTTTTATGTAGTTCCTTCAGCAGAGTGGTTATCCTATACGAACAACACTTGGGCTTGTAACACTTTATACAATATACTTATATATGATATACCTAATCGTCCTAATCAACTTCTTGTACATTTAATTGGGTTATTACTTATTTATTAAACCGTTTAATTCAAATAAATAAATAATATGATAATAGAACATAATATTAAGAATATATCTGTTGAATTAACTTTTTATGTAGCATCTCAGCATCTCTCATATTGAAAAACTAGATATTATACAATTGTATACCTACATAAGTAAATATAATAGGAGTTATTTCGTTTAGCCATTGTTGAAAATATTATACAATGGTGTTTTAAATGTTTAAACATTGATTTAAGTATAATTAAATATCCATAATCCCTTCACCCGCTTTCGCTCCTAAGAACCTACCTATCATAAACTGGGTATTTTACAGTTAACTCACTAATGTCTAATACTTGGTACCTACTACTTATATAATGTTTTAAATTTAAGAATTACTATAATTAATAATTCAATGGACACCCAAATCCTCCTAATTCATTGTGAAAATTGAATTGCAAATTGCAATAAACATTGTCGTAACTCGTAATAATTTAACAGATAGGTGTTTGATAATTGATATCTAAATCTATATATTTTAGGTTTCTTGTTATAATATAATTATTAAAATAATGTGTAAGCGGGTGGTAGGTAGGTATAGACGAATATATTGTTGGTTGTGTATGTTTTAGGTATATAAGAGCTGTATAGTACACTATATGTGTATTATACACTCTATAGTACCTATAATAATATATAATAACTGTACAGTTTAACTATAATTGCATAAACAGTAGATATATTTTAGAATAATTTCTGTGAATCGTAATAATAAAAGTATATACATGCATGTCATATTTTATATGATGTAAATATAATATTTAATACTATAGGTACCTACTTACAATGAAACATTAATGAGATATTTAAAGTAAAATATAAGGTGCTATTTATTGATATAAATAACATGGTATAATTATGTTATAAATTATATGTGTTGTGTGTTTTATAAGAACATACTTGCATTAATTTTGGTAAAATTAATTTTGGTACTATATAATGGGTTTTGTTTTTTTTGTTGTTGTTCAAAATGAATAACTGTAAATAAGTAGGTACCTTGACATTTTCGCTAAATATTTATATCAGCATATTTTATATATAGTTTAATACAAGTTTTATTCTGACATTTGGGATGCAGTATATTTAATAATATTTTTTTGACATTAAATTAATCGAGATGAACTTATTATAGGTACTTTCTCAATTTATTGAATTTATAAATATATTTTATATAATATAAGGTTGGGCAAGCTTACTCATACTAACCTAATCCTTCTATATTTACTGTATGCGCTCATAATTGTTTTTAATTTAAAAAAATTAATTTTTGCAGTGATTTGAACTAGAAATCAAATAATTATAGATATTGGAGGCGATTACTGTGACCCTCACTATTTAAAATAATAGACAATTCATGTGAATGATATTTTTGAAATCGGGAGGCAATTCGATTAACCTTTAAAAAAAAAAAAGTTTACGGGAGGCAATTTAAGAGTCAGATGCGAGGCAATTCAGGTGCCCCCTATTATTGGCTATACCTATGATAACTAAATGCATTTAGCATAAAGGGCTTTATTACGCTTTCTATATTTAATAATTTTAATGGTACGTTATGTATTGAGTAAGTAGATATTATTATTCAGACTGTATAATTATTTAATATAAAAAAAATAACGTAAAAACTAAAAGTAACTTTTTTCATTTTAATAGTAGGCAGATAGTGCAAATTTTCACTAACAATATAGTAATAACTAATAGCAAGTAATATAGATAAATTATGATTAATATTGATTATCGATATAATATAATCAAATCAAATTCAAATTTAAATTATAACGAAACATCAAAAATGGATTTTTTTTTATTTAAAATAAACTATATAGTAAACATTTTAATTTGAAATGTAATTAATATAAAAATAATATAAATACAAATAGGTATACCTATTCATTTATAGAGATAATGGAAAATAAAATGATAATGAATAAACACAAACTACACCACATCATACTGCAAATCAAGACTTATGTTGTATATTAAACACAGTCCACACATTAATGATGATATTGATTTGATAAACATTACTGTGGGTTTTTAATATTGGTAACTGTCAACTGATATAAGTTACACAAGGTTCCTCATAAGCTGTTATTTTAGCTATTTATAAATATTAAAAATAAATAGGCACTTTTTTATATAAGCGTTTTGAAGTTTAAATATTGACAAAGCTTTAAACCATGAAAATTTGCAAATAATTTTTTAGTTGAAAATTTATAAAATATTCAGTTTTTATAGCTAAGGCTTAAAAATGTAATACTTAAAGGTTCCTCGTAGTAGTGTTCTTACTGATATCAAAAAATATTTAAACACAATTTTTTTATACAAAGAACAATTTTAGTTATTTTGGTGAAACGAAAATATTATTTGTTACAACTAGAGACTTTTACATGTTTTCTTATATTTCTTGTATGTAGTTAAATCGAGGGTCGGAGGCGGAACCGCGTTAGCATTACTTCACCTATTTAGGTTCACTTGACGTCTATTGTACATCAGAGTGGTTACCTACTTTCCCCCTCTTTTTTTTCATTCAAATGAACATTTAATCACAATTATTTAATTATCAAAACAGAAAATATGTTATAATCAATAATCATATTAATATATTATATTATAATATTCTGTAGTGATAGCCAGATAGGTAGTTACTAATTACAGATTACAGAATATAGGTATTGCCATAAATCATTATAAAATATTGTGAATAATATTTTAACACTTCAGTACCTAGTTCAGATCGGTACTTATTGTATTATGTCTATATATGTGCGGTAGTTGAGTGGATACGTGGAGTATGCTGAGTATGCCGTATATTGTATATACTATATAATAATATATTATTCAAACGTGAAAAGAGTAATACGAAATCATATATTAATATATTATGTATACCTACCTATAATATTTAATAAGTATTATCCTCGAAAATAACAGTACATTTACACCATTCCTACACTAACCTATAGGTAGCTGGTGCCTACTTTATAAAAAAACGCGCGTGTTCTCGATTACCAGTGCGCATTTCATTATTTGTCATTATATAGTAGGTATACCTATACAATAGTCATACAGGTACAAAACACATAGCTTCTTATGTATATTGTATGCATGTATTTATATTAGATATATTATTATTTATTATATATTTATATCCACAAGTTATAAGTATTTATGGTTAGCAATTGTAATTATCCTTAATACCCGCATGTTTATTTGTATTCCTATATTTTCTACATTCATATACATATACATTATATATTATTTTCACATAATACATATTATTAGGAAGGTACTAAGTATTTGGATATATAGTGATTAATGCGGCTGTGGTGTATAGGTATGACTAATCGAATTATTTTGCTAGATAACTTACTGCAATATATGCCATATCTTCTGGCTAATTTCACTGTAAAAATGAGTTCAAATTAATTTTGTGTGACAATCTGAAATATTCCAAATCATATTATATTATATTTAGTATTATTCAATATTCATAAAACATACTTCAAATACCTGTATTATAATATGAAATAGGTAAGAATATTTTTTCAGACGTTTAGAGATTTAAATATGCACGTGCTCCATATTTTTCATTATTTAAAATAATAGTTTTTATAAATATTTTTTATAAAAACTATTAAATGTTAGTTATATATTATGTGCCTACCAAGTACAATTATATTTAATAATACACGTTTATATATTTTTTTTATACAATATTTACGCACCGATTTGTAGGAATTTTCATTTCATTGAACTCGGGCAATAATTTTTGTTTTCAAATCGGTTTTAGATCTGAAATAAAAAGGTACCTATAGATACCTCTAGTATCAACCCATTTGACCTATATATATAATATCATTTAAAAAAATGTTCATTCGTCAGAATTAATGATTTTCTATATACATATTAGAATAATTTTCCATTATAGTTATATATATATGCATATAATTATTATATTCACCTTTCATTTTTATTGGATTTTTGTATGCCAGCATTATATTAAATACCAATACAGTTTAGAAAGATCAACTTCAAACAACTAATTATAATTGGGTCCTATTTTGTGTGATGTTGGTACTGATGTGTTTATATATAATATTATATATGCGAAGAAATTCGTTTGACGATATAATAACAAAAATAATACCTATATAGGTAGTGTTTCGTATTATTTTCATTGCGCTTTGCTTGTTTGTGTTTAGACAATAAACTGTGATCAAATCGCCACAACTGTACCTATATACGTGGCGTGATTTTAATATTATATTGCTGTATTATCCCATTGAAATAACAGTAACAATAATCAATATATAATACTATGTATCGAATATTCACATAATAACGAATGAGCGTATCGTGAATAAATAATAATAATCCTAAAAAGAAAAAAAAATGAAAAGTATATATATGTACCTATGTATAATACGATTACGAGTATAACAACAATTTGTTCGTTAATATTGTAACCTACATTCATATAAATCATATTTTTATAGACGAAACTACAACTATGTTTTCTCTAGTAGGTATGCAGTGTTATATAGGTAGTTAATATTTACTTATAAATAATAAATATAAGCTACATAATATACTGGGTATATTTTAGTCCCTTAAAATGACAGTTGTTTTCGCGGCTCATTTCAATACTATAATTAATAATATTATTGAGTATATAATATAATATTGTAATATAATAATGTAATATAATAATTGTAATATTGTAATGCTTGGGAAAATACCGTCCGTGGTTGTTCCCTTGTCTATGTAGGTACATGTCTGATGAACGATCATAGTAGCAACTTGAAGATTACTAACAGTTTTCCATCGTCCGCTAAACACGTCTTGTGAAAACACTACAAACTCACTAGCCAACAATCAACATGAACCGTCTGGTAATTATTATAATTTAAACCTGCCTGAAAAAAATGTTGTCGTTACATTAGAAATGTACCTACTCAATGATAATAAATAATAATACATATCCTTGTCCTGGGCACTCACTCCTGGTGTGGTGTTCCTGCAGATACAAAATATAATATCAAACGTCTATATTATATAGCCGACAGTCGAGTCTGGAAAAATCGAATTTCAAGGGGAATAAAAATAAATTCGAATTATATTATTTTTTAGTTATATAATTCCTCAGTACACAACATGAAACCCTTCAAGAGGCAAGGAAAAAATTCTAGTTGTTGAGATTTGGGTTATGTGAAGACTTGTGGATTTTATAGTAAATGGATAATATTAAATATACAATATATTATATAATACAACGTCGATACCTATAATGTGTCAAATACCGGAGGAATTTAATTTTATTGAGTTTGAAATCGTGTATTATTCGTTGGTTCTGTGTTTAAAATCGGAAATTGAAATTAGTCATGACGAGACTTCAAGGCACAGCCGCACAGGTGTCGTATATAATATAGTATAGGTACTAGGTACTAATGTACTATTCTTGTATAAACGGGAGCAATGTTAGGTATTATTAATATTATATTATGTACCCAACATTACTACCAAAAGAATATATAATATTATTCTATATTTTTTTTTATTGTTGGATTCTAGGGTATTATAGTAGTTGGTTGTACTATGTAGTGTTCGTCATGCCAATTGAAAGAATAGCGGTAACGCGTGTTTCGAATGTGACAAAATGTACACCTACATTATATTATTAGATATACTATATTATTATATTTTATGTGTGGATCGATCTCTTCTTTCATCGTTATTATGTACATAACATTAATATATTATATTTAAAAAATAAAGAAGTTTTCGATAGATAAAAAATATTAATATACGCGTGTGTACCAACGTTTATATCAACGTATACATATTATATAGAGTCATACAGATACATTTTCGATTTTAATATTACAGTATTATAATATTATGATGCATCATCTTCACATTTACTCTTTGTGTCACAAAAGTAGAACGTCGTTTAAAAAAATAAAATTCATCTTAGTATTTTTTTTTTAAATATATACATTGGAATTAGTAAGACGAGTGTGTAGCTGGTATACCTTACTCTCGAAATCCCATCGAGTGAGAACCAATATAACCATAACGGCAAAACAGTGAAAATAGGCTTCCGTATATGTAATTAAAAATATTATACCTACCTACGGCCGCGGCGTGCTGATAGTGGCACATAAACTATATGTATAGGGCGTATACATTTAAAGCCCTTACGGCTTACTATATTTATACATATAGTGTATAATATATTAATTTTTATCGATATAATATATTATGTATGTATAGATAATAAAATTATAAGCTACACTGTTTTTTTACGTGAAAGAGGCGTGGTTTTCCATTGTGTAACCCTTTTGGATTCGCCTCTGCGTCATCGAATAATAAATACATTTACATTTTCTATAATAGTATAATGTACCACTTACCAGTTACCTGCACTCGAACAACTAGGTATATAAATAAATAACAAAATTATACATATTTTAATATACCTACTGCAACGCAGCGCGTATATTATTATAATTTTATATATTTATATTGTTTTATTCACTCCACTATTTCCAGCGGTGATTCTCATTTCTCGCATTACTACACTACAGGACAATAATTGTTATTGTTTAGTCAATGTTTTACGAATATTTTAAATTACACACCAATTTGGATTTTCGGTTTTTGTCATTGGCCTGCGCGCGTAGAAGTTTCGTGGCGAAATTCATCGATACCTGTAAGTATATAATAGCTACGTGACTCACCGTCACCTATAAAATGTTCGTTATTATATAGAGTATTATATACCATTATGTTTCACCGAAATTTAATAAAAAAAAAAAAATAGAACCAGATATCTATTATTAGCTATTAGTCATTACTCATATTTAAAATTATAGCCGAACGTAGGTACTGTCGTTTTTTAATTTTTTGTCGATGTTTATTTGTTCAATGAACGAACACTGGCATAAATGCATAAAATAGTATACAATCAGTTTTTAAATAAGTATATAGGTACCTATACTTTCTAGTTTCTACAGCATCCGATCACTTTTAAACAGACCGATTATTTTAAATGAACAATTTTATCCTCGATTCGGAATAGTGCACAGATACGAGATACCTATTGATTATATTACGTTATTTTGAGCCTCGCGGTCGTTCGAAATACCAAAGGTGCTCAAAATGTAGTAGTTCACCGTAATTGTACAAATAATTGTATACTTAAAATGTTATGATTTCTGTACACTTTATGTCATATAGAATTTATTAAATAAAAAGTAATATTTAAAAAATAAAATACGTAAGCAAACTTTTAAAATTAAAAAATATGCTTTATCAAATATCAATAAGGTCTATCTAAAACTAGCGAGTCTTTTTTCGTTCGACTGAAGATCAATAGTAAGGACTTTAGTACTCTATAATAGGCTTGAGCTATTCAATTATAAAACAGTTATCCCACAGAAAAGTGCAGGCTCGGATCCAGAAGATTTTAACAGGGGGTGCCCCCCCCCCCCCCCGAAAAAATGGTAGATAAGTGGGTGTTGCTAAGCTGTACAGTATAGGCTAAGATATCATTGTATACGAAAAAGAGCGAAGACGGGTCAGTCAGCCATATTACTAAGTATTATATTTCATGTATATACAGACAATTGTCTTAGAGTTGCACCAAAAACCGAAATACCGTAAAAAAATTCCGTTTTTTCCTTAATTTTTATTTTGTTTTTCCTGGTGCTTTTAAAAACTATTTTTTAAATTAATTTTAATATTTGACCTGAAGAAAATCTAAGCAGTTTTATCGCCCCAAACAGTGATGACAGACACAACAAATATATATATAAAATAAATAAAAAAAAAACCACTGATGCACTGAATTGCATTGTATCGCTCCGCTCAGAATCTAAAAAATAATGGTTACACTGATTTCTTCTCACGTGAAAATTAATCATTACTTTTAACGGGGTTGTATTATATTCTCAATTGCAACTTTTTTTTTAATCATTGGAAAAACTGTTTGTATATTTCAAACACAATAAGTAAATAGGGTAATGTAAAATTTTAAACTATAATAAATAACATATAATATTATAGAAAAACACATGATAGGCTTCTCCTATATCCATTGTTAAAACACAACGAATCACCACTTAAAAAATAAAATAATTTTCAAAACGAGTATATAGTAATAATTATTATTGACACCAACATTTTAACAAGATTACAAATTAAACGTATAGTTAAACTAAATTATGGTAGGTTATCATTTCAAAGGCAAATCTTTTGCCCGGAATGAGAGAGTTCATATAACAGTAAATTTTTCTTAACTAAGATAATATAAAATATAGATATAATCAATACAAATAATAACAATAGTAGTTAAATATAATATGTTATACTGGATAATTTTATACAAATCTAAGGATTTAAAATTTAAAATATTTAATTCTAATGATTTACAATTTTTTTTCCTATATTGGGTTACATTTATCAATATTAGTAGAAGACAAAACAGATTTAATATTTGATTTTTTCTTAATCCTAGTATTACATTTATAATTAAATGTAAATATGTAAAGTCATCGAATTTTTAATAAAGTACATGCAAAGTAGAATATATAATGAAGCAAGCTATATTAGCTTTTGTTAATAACTCACATTTTTACTAACTTACAAGTTTTATCAATTTATTACGAAAATTATCATTTAATAATTTGTTGTGATACAAAAGTTTCCTATCTTATTTTTTAAAATTTATTTTGAATGTATGATTAAAAAAAAATTTGTTGAATGGATGAGCTCCTTACATCTATGTGCCTTTCGATAATTTATATCATACCTCACTGTCCCCTTTGAATTCTTGTTTAATTGATTATACATTATTGTTTAGCGGCGTTTATTTGGTTGACATTTTTGGTGGTTTTTTTTCTGTTGACTCTTGTTTGAATCTCTCTCGATACAAACTGTCTATACTTAAATAAAACTATAAAACAAATATTGATAAATAGTTA
This sequence comes from Metopolophium dirhodum, assembly GCF_019925205.1. Lineage (NCBI taxonomy): Eukaryota > Metazoa > Arthropoda > Insecta > Hemiptera > Aphididae > Metopolophium > Metopolophium dirhodum. The sequence goes on from NW_026869950.1 coordinate 29,603, forward strand.
AAATAATAAAGATCAATGCAAATTATTGTTTATGGAACAGATGGATTTTAATTATAAAATTGTATTTAATTTAGTAAATTAAATTGTTTTATATCAAACATATATGCGATGATATTGTGCAAAACATTTATCAACCTACAGCTGATGATATTTTATACATTTTGTTGTTGAAGAAAAAGTATATATCGAAAAATTAAACTCAATAATATTATACATTATCCATTGGTTATCCATCGACGTGATGCACCGTTATTCTTTAATTAAATAAAAAAGTAGAATACGCTATATATACCGTTTACAAAATACTACCTAGTACCTACCTATCACTGCAGGTCGAGTCGACGAATTTAATTATTAACCCAAATAGTGTATACCTAACCTACCAGCTATACCAGCTATCATTATAGTAACACAAAATGTATATTATGCACAACTAAAAACCGAAATATTAACGCAGTGTTTTTATAATTGTAAATCTGTAAACATAGGTAGGTATATATCTAAAATCTATACGCAACTGTATACTTAATACTATATTTATTTATTACTATCAAACGTACACCTAAATAATATACCTATACATATAGTGGTCGATGAAAGAAGAAATAAGAAATAATTATTTACGTCGGTTTGAAAAATGATCTCGTTTGAAAAAATGTTATATATATTAATAGTTGTTAAATAATTAATATATAATATGTATATAGTATGGTGCATATTATTATAACATAATATTGGATATTACTATATTTTCATCATACTATAATACATTCATATGGACATAATCGTATATGGCTGCAGGTTCCTGCTGATAACATGGTAATTATATATATTATTTCATAATTTCATTATTATAATTACTTATTTATATATATTATTATGTAGGTATAGTGTTTCAACTTTTGAAGCCCGAGATTATTTTATGCATTTATAGACTGCAGTTATCCTATGATATCTGCAACCTGTTTATGATAATGTGTAAAGTTCATACCTGTTATTTGATTAATAAAAAAAAAACGGTAAATCTGTGCACCTGAAAAAAAATTGTAAACATGCATGCAGTGTTAAATGTATACACAGTATAATATATAGTGTATACACGTTATACCTACTTACCTATATTTATACGTTTACTTACTTCCTGTACAAAATACGAAAGGTTTCAAGTTTATATCTTTCAGAGCAAGTAAACTAAATTTAAAAATACCTACGTTGTTATTTTTTTATTAGGAATCGCAATAATATGTTATAATATGTTATTCTTAGATATAGGACGTGAGACTAAAAATATTTACCAAAAATAACGATAAAAAAAAAATAATTAATTGGTACTTTAATGACCCAAAAACTATTAAAATTGACCTAAACATTTTGCAAAATTGTTAAAACTATGTACGTCAATGGTATAATCATCGACCTATCCGTCAATGTCAATATAATCTTATATATCGGGATTATACGATACAGTATATTAGAAATAAAAAAGTACAATAACCGTGAATAATTTATATAGTCGTGTAAACTTCAGTAAAACTATGACGTGTAATACGACACTTATCGAACACTTGCGCACAATAAATTTAATCACAACAAAAACCCTCCACTTATAATATACTAAAAAAAAATATTCTTAAAACACTACCATTTTCTTTGAAATTTAAAATTTAAGGATAGTGACCTATAGGAAAAAAATTTCAAAAAAAATTGTGTTAAGAAAAACATTAAATTCATTTATTACTAAAAATTTTGAATACAATTTATATATAAATTCTAAACTAAGATGCATGACAATTTTTTTTAGCAAAGATAACATTGACAATTGCATATAGGGTTAATATAAAAAGGCGGAAAATACAAAAGTCACTAACATCTCATCAGTCATCTAATTAGATGATTATTGATGATTAGATGATAATTAATTACAGTCCAAATAATTTTTTTGTTATAATATTTTATAACCCTACAAAATATACGCATATAATATATGATATATTCTGTATAGTATATAATAATTAATAAATAATATAGTAACTATACTCGGTATATAACTGAAATATAGATAATTCAAGAATAAGTCCAAAGATATTAAGGTCTAATTAACTTAGAATAATGCGTTTCAATGTTTGTATAGTTGGTTTGAACTTAATTTCCTCAAAGCGTATTATATTTTTTTCGAACTGTCATTGACATGTAATTTATTTTCTATTTACAACAATGACCTAAAATGTTTATAGGTATAAGTGAATTTCAACCGTAATAATACCGCAGACGGCAGAAGAAATAAACTATAATTATAATTATATTCATCATTTTAGTACTCTATACGTATTTCTATATACGGACTCTACCATAATACTTACAGATAAATAGCCACCTAAATAGAAACTGTGCATATCTTTTTCGTTTTAAGCCTTAAGTAAACAAAAAAACACGATGGAATATTATCATGATAGATATTGTGTAATGTGTATGAAATAATACTATGAAAGGCTAATAATTGTATAATACTTTTGCAGAAAGAGTAAAATATAAAATATTTTTTCGAGTTATTTCGAATTTCGAAGAATTTCGATGGAATCAGATTCAAATTGTGAAAATTCGTTATACAACAACTAGGTCAAAAGACAGTATATGAATAGATATTTATTAATTATTATAGTATTTTATGTATATTGTATTTTGAATCAAAACTATAGCCCAAAGCTCATATAATACAATACCTACCTACATTCATACTAAAAAATATTGTATGTATTTTGGTTTTGCATCCATTATCACTGATTTAATTTATTTTGAGACATTCCAAAACAATTAAATTCATAAAACATTACCTATACATCAATACACGATAATACGTATATTATTCAACTTTTAAGCAAACGTATGTTTAATACTTTATAATAACATATAAAATGTTAATGTTAATGGATTTTCCAAACGAAAAAAAAACATAAAAATCACCGTTTTACATACAGTATAAAATTAACAAAACTTAAATTGTATATGTATCGTACCTATACAATTGGAAACGAATATAAAATGTCTGGGAAAAATAAAATATACATCTCTTTAATAATATATAGGTGATAATAATATGTAGGTGAATTTTAGAGGACCATTTATAAAACCATTTGACACTAATACAACTGCGCTCCTTCTGCGTAGGTATACTATACATAATATTATATATTAAGGTAGGTATTGTATATACATATATAGTAACCGGCACTGAGAATAGCTGGACTACAGCTGGACTGCAGGCACGTTAATGTCGTCCGGGCGGCGGAATTAAGTGTATACAATTATACATAAACAAAATCACAACAGCGATTATACATAATATTATATACATATATTGTATAGTAATAATATATAATAATAATAATAATAATAATAAATACTATTATATTATACTTCTGGGTCATCACTTTAGGTTGCGAGGCGACACACACACGCGCGCTAATTATTATCGTACATACGATTACCGGTTGTGGTTGGGTGAGAGGAAGGAATGGAATGTGTGTTACAGGCGCTTGTTTGAAGACACATACGCACACAGGTGGGTCAGCTTCGTAACGGTAATACGGAATGATCGCATGCCACAACACCATCATATCTAGGTTGATATAGTATAATATATAATACAAAAAATATATATATATATTATATAAATAAAAAAAATCCACTGCTATAAAAAGGCGGCGTATAATATTATAATGTAAGCATCGCATATCCCGAACACCAGTGCCGTACCCAGGATTTGTTTTCGGGGGGGGCTTTAACATACTTAACTTTATAGGAAAAAATTTAAAACATATAATATATACACATAGTTTTTAATGTATTATGCATTCATTATTAAATTGTCACAATTTAAAATCTAAACGCCTTTCCTTTTTAGACGCAAACATATTTAAAATAGCATCTGTGTCAATTTGTATGTCTCTGTGGATATTCATAAGAGCTAATCCGTTTAATCTTGCCTCACCGGTAGAGTTTCTTAAATAGGTCTTGATTCTTTTTAAAGAAGAAAAACTTCTTTCAACCGATGCCGTTGATACAGGCAAAATAGCAAGAAGTTTTAATAAAATATTTATATGTGGGAATAAATCTTCGGGGCATTTTGATAATGTGTCTAATGCATTTTTTGGTAAATTATTTTCTTCATTAGACCATTTTTGCTTCCAAAATTCAAATTCATTTTTTAATAAGTCCATGTGAATGTTTTGGTTATTAGATCTTAAATCTTCTTCATAAAAATCAATAGCTGGCTGTATATCACTAAATGATAAATTACCAATTTTGCTTGGTAATAAAGAAGATAAAGAAATAAAAATATTAGAGTTCATTTTAAAACGTTCATTAAATGATGCTAAAATATCATCTAAATATGGATAATATAATGATTGTCTGTAGTAAGAGACATGGTCATTATTGAGTATGGCATAATTTTCTCGATGTTTTTGAGTATTACAAAGCACAAATAATATATTTGATAATAACAGTATTAAACAAACTTTTTTACAATACCTGAATTATTATTAATTTATTATTTAATAATAATTTTAGGTTTTCACATGTTTTTAACTAGGTAACTTACATAACATGATTTTAACATATTATGTACTGACTGTTGGTATTAAAAAACAAATTCAACATAAAAATTTATATTATAGGTAGATACATAATACAATTCATGAGTTTATAAATATATGTATGAATTTAATATTAAATATACTGTATTACTGTATATTTAAGTACCTAACTCACCTGTTCATTGATGCAAATATTTGCAGAAGTAGTTACATTTGAACTAAAGTATGAATACAATGTTTTGGTTTTTTTTCTCTTAGGTTCATTTTCGTTTTCATTCATTTTATAAACTAATAAAACTGACACACTTCACTAAATATAATATAAAGTAAAAACTAAAAAGCAAAAAGCCACAAATTGATGTTGATAATTAATGATAGTAGGTATATTGGAGTATTGCATTATTTTATGATGGTATCACCACGTATCACCACAGATTATATTATAAAACAATTTGTGATATCACGAATAAGATTATTGTTATCAATATATTATCATGGGGCGCGTATAGCGCGGTAACGCGAGCGGAGTGAGTAAGACGTGGTGATAAGACTACCGCGTCACCACAACCATAATATACTAAAAGGTCGTCAACATTATTACTATGACATGAACGATAATATGATATTGTTCTGTGATATGAACCCATTACGCATAACGCATTACTAAAAAAATATTTCTGAGATTTCGGGGGGGGCTTAAGCCCAAAAGCCCACCCCCTGGATACGGCACTGCCGAACACGGAGGATTAAAATATGTCTATATTATTATGACGGTCGACGCATTCAAAATTAAAATATTTAATAGTCAGGTAATAATAATAACGTACCTATAGTCTACAGATCAGATGTTTAAAAATTTTGTTTAGAAACGCCAATCGATTTACGTATAATTTGTATTAATTATTATTAAGATGATTCGTCGTGCTCTTACTATACGCATTTATTAGATATATTATACAGGATGATTCACCAAGTATGCTCACCCCCTATTTTTCTTCAATAATGCAGTTACTCAAAATCGGATTTTTGGATTTTTGGAATTTTTAAATATACTTTAAGACCATATTTTCAAATTCTTGATATTTGTTGTACTACCTACGGATATACTAACTTCAGTTTTCCACTGTAAATTATACAGTGGTTATTTTTTCTGAAAATGTTGACGTATCTGAATGAAAATCCGGACGAGTAGTTTTTGATTTATTTAACTTTGTGTTCTAAGGATAAAATGTCACAATGATTAAAGGGTGGTATGAAAATGTTAGTCATTAATATTAATAATTTGTAAAAATGGCCCATTTATGGCCAAATATAATAAATACTAGATCCAATATTAAGTCCATTTTATATATTTTATTTAAGTCATTTTACATTGTATTGATTACTGTACATTAATTACAACTAAAAACGATGTTGTTCCTAATACATTTTGTGTAATGAATGAAATGTTTTGCCCCCCCCCCCCCCCCCCCCCCCAAGAAAAGGCGGCAGTCCACAGCTGAGCTTCACTTGATAGCAATGTAAATTATATAGGAGTACCTTATCTAGTTAGTATATAGAAATCTGTGTTTAAATCACATCAAGTGACTTTAGAAATATACAAATATCTTATACAAATAAAATACCTATATATTCAGGTTTGTGGTGTCAGAATAATTATGATGTTCCTACACCCACAACGGGCCAGACAAGTATTAATGTATTATGTATATATATATGTATATTAAAGCAATAGAGCATAACAAAAATACATTACTGTAGCATAAACAAATTATTTAAATTAATATTACCTACCTGCTACTACTGTAAACCCACCTTACGCATTAGTATAGAAAAATCTAACTGTATTAATTGCAATGTACACAGGGAGGTTAAGTTTTATAAAGAATGCAGATGATTATACTATATATTATATTCACATGATATGCAGTACATATATATATTATATACACTATACCTACAGCTATATATTTTATACTCAAGGTTTCAATAGATACCTAAAATGTTACAAGGTCTATGCCAATATTATGCTTTGGTAATTTTGCAGGACTGAAATATTTTGCAAAGAAATGTATTTACTCGTAACTTTAAAATAAAAACTAATTTATAACTACCTATACAGAGTGTGGCAAAAACTTAAATGGTACAAAATATATCAATGGTCTAACCAAGACTAGTATTATTATTTGATGCATGAAAATTCTTTCATAACGTTGTCGACTTGTAGTACCGGATGTTTTGATAGATTGCTATTGACCAATTGGCAAATCCAGTTATATAAGACATAGGTACCTTAATCATTCTAAGTTGATCATCCGTCAATCACACGACTTTTGAACAATGACTTCGGAATATTTATAATAACGTTGACTCACACTCCTTCTGGAATATGAAAGTATAATAATATTATAGTAAACGCGTATAATGTATATCTCTGTTATACATTGAGAGGATTGAAAATTGGAATTTCACATATAGGTGAAATATACGTCATGTACAAATTGATTGTATACCCTGGCCTGTTATTTGTGTTTTCGAAAGTATTACGTCTTTAGTACATATAATGGTATAATGTTATAATACATATTTTACATATTTTATGGTAATTTTGGGTTTAATGATTTCGTAGTTATATATATGAACAGACCCGGATTAACACTATCGTAGGCCCTAGGCACAGTTCTTTATTACCCATCATGTGCTAATATACGGTTCTGTAGTGTTCAGTATTTAAATGATTAAGAAACCTAATTTTTGGGAGAGGTAGTGTTTTTCGCAGTGTTTTAAGTCTTTAAAATCAAAAATATTTACAACCTGAAAATCAATTATTAACTTTATAATCATAACTTTATCTAATGACAATTTTAACACATCTAAAAATACATTTTACATTACTCAAAATATATTATTTAAAATTAAACTGCAGGAACCATACAAAACAACTTATTTTATACCATTTTTCATTTTGTTCTTTGTATTTAAATATAAAACAAGATAATTTATTGTAACAATTTAAAAATAACAGTATTATGTAGAATATGTCTTAATATAAATTTATTGTTACAAATGTTTTTTACGATATTTTTTGTTTGCAAATGATTCTATAACTTTTTCGGTATCGATGTCTTGGAGTAATTCGTGTTCAATTGCAAGTACCGATAATGATCATAATTTATCTTGTCCAATAGTTGACCGCTGCCAGTTCTTAACCCTCTTTAAAATTGAAAATGATCTTTCACCTTCGCACGAAGTCCCAAAAATTGATAAATATATCCTAAAAGCAATGTTTACATTTGGAAAACTTGTTACCATTTTGGTATTTATTTGTTTAATTAGCATTTCATTAACAGACATCCCAGTTTCTCGAAAGCTCTTAAAAATCAAAAACTCATTAACAAATGAAGATTCTAAATCGGTTTTATAGGCTTCAACTAAATTATTTGCCTTTATTTTTATTTCTTCATCTTTTAAACTCTCGTTAGTTAAAAAATTAAATCTTTCGTCTAATTTTAAATAAGCTTTTTTTCGTTTTTCCATTTCAACAATCAATTTATCAATTATTACATAAAATGTTTGAGTTTTGAATTTATCTCTAGCACTCATTTGATCAACAGCATCAATTGCATTGCCATCATTTATCGAGACTTTATGTTTACGTTTTCTAGATTCCATTTCAGAATAATCAGACAAACCAGAAACTCTTTTTTTTGCTTTTTCTTCAAATAAATCAAATTCTTCGGCGCTTCTCATTTTTTTAAAACATAATATAAGACTGTTATAGAGGTTAACGACAGTACATATCTCAATACCGGGTGTTTGTAACGATTTGTTTACAATATTAATTTGTTGTAAAATGTCATTCCAAATATTAGACATTAGAACAGTTTCAAGACGATTGAGTTTTTTAACAAGTGACTTAGCTTCATTAACAGCATTAGGAGGTTGTCTTTCTGATAATGAAATATCAATCAAAGCCTGACGGATTTCTTCATAATTAAGTGATAATGCCTTCGTTGCATCACTACGCGCGGACCATCTTGTTTCAGACAGACTTTTAACTACAAAAACAGACTCCTTCATATTTTTTAACATTATAGACCATCTTTGAGGTGATGCTGCCAAAAACGTATAAATTGACTGAACCACACTAAAAAATTTAATGGCTTCAGTACAACATTCAACAGTAACAGATCCTACCAAGTTTAAACTATGTGCAGCACAGGGAACCCACTCGGCCAATTTATTTACTTCACGAAAAAGAGCTTGAACTCCTGAGTATATTCCACTCATATTACTCGCATTGTCGTAAGACTGAGAACGGCAATTTGATATGTCAATATTGTTATCGTTAAGCAATTTAGTCAATACATTAAAAAGATATTTACCATCATGCTGTTCAATAGGAACAAAGCCAAGAAATCTCTCTACGACTTTTCCTTGACCAATGGTGGTGTAACGAATAATGATCGTTAACTGATCGATGTGCGCTATGTCGGGCGTCGAATCAATACTAATACCGAAATATATTGATTCTTTTATTTCAGAAACAATTTTTAAATTTAGAGTAGTAGCAAGAATGTCTATAAATTCGTTGCAAATCGTAGATGACATATATGATATATTTCCTTTGCCAGGATTTCCGAACTTTTTTATATGCTCTTCAAGAAAAGGATCAAAATTAGAAAGAAGTTCAAGGCAACCTAAATAGTTACCATTTTTTGGACAGCCAAATACTTCCGAATCTCCTCTAAAAGCTAATCCTCTAGACGATAAGAACTTAATTACTGCTATAACTCGTCTTAAAACTTGAATCCAATACATTTTTTCTTTATTATACTGATTTATTAATTCCACATCTATTTTTTTACATTTTTGAAGGTCTACCATTTTTTTTATCGAGTTAAAATGGTCATTAGATTGTTCGTGAGTTTCCATTCTAACATTAATATTTTTCCAATCATCAAAACCACTTTCGAATTGATGCACAAGTGTTAATTTATCACTACTTTGCAAATGACGAAAAATTTTACACACATAGCAATACACTGATCCAGTGGATGGCGAATATATCAGCCAGTCTCGATTTACACACTCACCATTTCCTAATGCTCGTGAAAAATATTCCTTTCTGAAATATCTCATTTTTTTACCAAATTGTCTAGCAGATACAGTTAAATCTGCATCCACATTTTGAATAGGAATATTTTCAGAAAAATAAGAAATCAGATCAGCGTTAATTTCCCAATGTGCAGGATCGTTACTAAATTTTAAATTACTAAGGTCGGTCAGATTGGATTTAACTTTATCTGGTATAGATTCAGTTATAACACTTGTAGTTTCGTTTAAGGGAGTTGTCAAATTTGGTTCAGTTTTCTTAGGAGATGAACCTAATAAATTACCTTCAATTTTAGATTCATCTGTCATAATATTTATTAGTTGATTTTTATTTGAAATCTCAATTTGGTTTGTACTTGTACCTGCATTAGAACGATTTTGTGTTATTATGAATTTGCTCATGGACCCCATTTGTTGACTGATGTATAAATCTCGTTTTTCTTTCTTTTTTCTTTTAGTAGAACCACTTTCGTGCATCCTTTTGTACCCATCACCAGACATTTCAATATTACTTCTACTAGTTCTACTCTAATAATGTATACATAAACATTTATAAGAGTATATCAGTATATGATATAATTTTAAATACGATGTTATTTTAATATATTATCTAACGTAAGATATAGATTAAAATTTTAAAGTACCTGTTCAGAGATTGTTCCGTTTAAAGTTCACTATACTGGATTTACAATTGACAATAAACGATATTAATGAATAATGATATTATAATTTATAGTACGGAACTGCGGACTGCTACGAACAAATAACAATATTGACAAGGATTACTTAAGAATAATTAAATGTTGTCTTATCGTTTCGATACGGCGAATGGCGATACCGACCGAACAAGTCCCGCATATAATGTCCACGCGTGTGTGTGTGTGTGTGGGTGAGTCCGCGGTCGATAAATATTATTTATATTACGTAAATGATATTATTTTTGTATTATTTCCAAAAATATTCTAAACAGAAATCGTCGTTTCATTCATCATACACAGTCGTTTTCCCGTATACCGTATGCATTTTATCGGTTTATGGTTTATCCAATCTGATTTCATTAAGTGATTATTACGAATTATGATAACGAACATTAAATATAAATATACGAGAAATATTATAAAAAATATTTTATTTGTTGTGCTAACATCTACAAATAGTTAATTAACTTTAAAAAAAAATATTACAGAAAAATCGTAACCAAAAATTTCATTTTCGTAGGCCCTAAAATGTTCGTAGGCCCTAGGCACAGTGCCTATAGTGCCTATTGGGTAATACGGCCCTGTATATGAATCACACTTTGTTTCACCTACAGTGATAGTGTCAATAAAATAGATAATGTTAAAAGCATTATAATAAAAAAATTATTATATATATGCCATAATATGCTTATTATGTTCTTACAAGTCACACATTTATATATCGTTAGGTAAACACACGAATTAATGAATAATTATACTTTTTAATCTATGTATAGGTAAGGAAACACCTATAAAATAATTTTTTTTCCGAATTTTCAAAATACTTTATTTGTATAAATTCCATTTTTTAAATGTAGCATGGGTGCACAATGCACATGGATAATTACGACGTAAGAAAGCTAAACTCGCGCCGTACGGGTTTGTACAGGTTTCCCACATAGGTATTTCTGATTTGTCATAAAAAAATAAAAATAAAAAAAGTTAACCATTCATTATTATTATTATTATTATCCATCTACACCGGTCTATACTGAAGAAAGTCATTATGATCGCTTTCCCTAGTTCCACGAAACAAAATATAGTGGGTATGCACCAGCCTAGGAACCGGCCATCGGCTAATAAAATATTCGTCATCTTCAAAAGAAAATTATTATATTATTAATAATAATGATTAATACAGTTTATGTCTATGTGGTAACTATAGTAAGTAACTATAATATACTGACAATACGTTACTATATAATATGGTAATTTTGATTTCAGATAACCCGCCTATTATAGTACCTACTAAATATTTCTTAATAAAATACCTAACATAGGTATGTTACAGTACACCTAAATGTTATAATATTATGTAATATGAAAATATAAATACATTTAAATGTATTGTGGATAAGTTAAAAGCTTAGAATAATACAATATATAACTAACTATTATTGTGTAGTTATATTATATATATATTTTTGTATTTAAATTAATATCAAACAATATATTGCTATAGACCTCACTGAGTTTAAACTCTTGTGGAGGCCTGGTATCTTATTATTATTATTATACATTTAACATATTATATATATATAACATTATACATTTTTAAACATGTTTTTTTTCTTCTTATCATCAATTAAAATATACAATAAACAATTCAAATTATAAAATAAAACAGCAAAAAAAAAAAAAAAACAAATTGAATAAAAATATAAATGTACAATGTAAATTTTTTAATCATGATTTTTAATTATGTTGCTACGTATTCATGAAGAAACCAATGGGTTATGTATTTTTAAATATTGGAAGGGGTATAGTAGCCACTTCTTTGGGCGTTAAATTATGTAGGTATCTGTGTGACTGTGTCCCAGTGAAATCATAAATTTTACGACATTCCGTTTTTTTAGGAAGTTTAGGTGAATAGTTATTTGCTGCATATCTAGTGTTAACATTGTGATTTAAAGGATATAACAGACTATGTTTTTTTAGGTGAATGGTACAAGTTTTTATATAAAGATTATTTATATTAAGCACATTGAATTCTTCATAATTCATATAATTTTTTTGTTGGATAACTCCACTTTTTTTACAAGCAACTCTAATAATGGTATTTTGGAATATTTGAAGCTGTAATAGCACATTATCATAGGCACTACCCCTTCATATACAATTATTGTATGAAATAGGAGTAGAAACGTATTAAAATATTTCATAAAACTTAATTTCCTGATTAAAACGAATTGCATTTAAGATTCATAGCAAGAAATACGTACCTACAACGAAGTTTTTTTCCGTTTAGAGGGTGCAGTTAAAATGCTTTCATAGTTCGTTGAAGCATCGCACATGTCTTTATTAAACAGATTATATAAATGTTTTTTATAATATGTGCTTATTATAAGTACATCGTCAAGAAATTGAAACTTAAGACTAATAAAATTACAAATTAAAATAAAATGTTATAACTTAAATTGTTGGAAAGTTTATCGTACCTATTGTTGTGAAGTATTGACAAAAAAGTAAAAACAAATATAAATGTATTTTGAATGTATATTATTTAAGTTTAAATACAATTTTGATTTTATAGACAAGTATCTAATCTATTCTTGAGATTTAAATTGAATAATATATTTAAGCACCTGAATTTTTCTAGCTGGGTTAATGATACCGGATGATTATAATTTATTATATTTCCTGAAAATTAGTATGTAACAGTATAATTGTGTAGGTACATACAATTTACGACTACATAATTGCTCCATTCTGAATTTCTGAATCATCTTTAATATGCTATAATAATCGCTTTCGATTTGAATGAATCATGTATGCCTTCCATATAATAAGTATTAAGTTCCGTCTCAATATAAAGCCCACCCAACAAAGTGATTTGTATAATATTTGGTAACCATCATATCATATCCGCTATCGCCTCTTTTCCAAAATATGCAGATCAGTGCAAACATTTATGATTCATGGCTGCAGTTTATATTACACAATACAAAATATTATCTGCTTATATTAAAATATATATTTATTATTTTATTTACATACCTAAATACCTAATATATTAATGTTTGATCAAATTAAAACTTTTAATGATATATAGATATATATATATATACACTTATATACAGACAGTATATTATGTACTGCATGGTGATAATTTTATATAACATGAATCAGTCGATAACAATTGAAATATTTCCCAAAATTGACGACCTATCTCATGATCTTTCAACTTTTGACTGTCAAAACGAAACACAACATTTTTAAATTTTTAATCACAATATATTTTATATTGTTACGTACTTACGTACCTATGTACATATTTTTGTACAGTTTACTTTTTGACAAACTTCTGTTTCTCTATTTTCCATTTTTTAAATTATTTAAATGTTTAACGTTTATGATACAATGGACTAGCTGTTTCGCTAAAATAATTATTCTGTTTAAATGTATATAGCAGCCTTGAATGTTGTTATTTATTTTGGTTTTACTGGTGACTTTGAAATGTTACACTAAATTATTCAAGTCATCCGGAAAGTAGGTAATGTAGACGATTAACTGAAAAATGAAATTAAACATACCATTTTTAATTAACTTAGTATTAATTTAAAACTCAAAACTATCCACAAAAATCGGGTCCACGCGACTACGGTTCCCATCATTATTTGACTCGCTACGTTCACCTGGGCTCGGTATAGCGATGATGATCCCGGATGTGTTTATTATTTTTAATTTAAATATTAAGAACAATTTTGTGGGATACTCTACTATATATAAGTCTCTGATGCTTACGCATAATATTTGGCTTATACGCTCGTAATTTACTATAACCTTATTGATAAACACTATGATAAAATATACCTCCCATTACTATTAGGTATATACTATGTGCACATAACACTTGTTTATAGTGTATACGATAGTTATTTATCCGTTATCGTCAATTGATATATTGTTTAAAGTGACGGAAATTTTACACGAAAACGGGACTTGATAAATCGTCTGAAGATTATATTATTATTATATTTTTTATAGGTACTACTTATTACTACGCATTTGGTATAATGGTTCTCTTTCAAGACTTGTGAAATTGCAGTGTTTCTGTCTTGTCCATACCGTAACGCTATGGTGTTTAATACGACTAACACAATTATATTTCGCATTAATTATAGGTATATCGTACGTAAAGGAAAAAAAAAACAATATTTTTACGTGCGAAGTTAATTTTGAAATTATCTTTAAAAATATGATCTCTCCATATATTATGTATCGGACAGTTTCAAATTATACATTATTATACTTATCCAAAATGTAATTTAATTTAATTTTTAGAAAATGTGTTCCAAGTTGTATCGTAGTTATTATTGTTTAAATGAAATGTGTTGATTGCATAACTTGATTAACTTAATGTTTATTTTGTCAAATTATTCAAATTATTTATTAATTATGTGAGCATATACAATGGAATTTATGTTTACTATTATGAAACAAATATACTACCCATATGTTACGCTTTTACTTGCAGTCATTGTTTTCAAATATTTTTTAATAATTTACAGTAAAAAGAGAAACTATTTTAGTTTGTAACATTTGTTACATACATAACACTAAGTCTTACACATTTTAGTTGAGTTTGGAGTCATGAGGAAGTTGACAGGGAAAATATCTTATGTGTTTGATGTTTGTTATTCGTGTATTACCTACGCTAATTTTCCACCGATTGACTTTGGCGATGGTGTTTCATCATACGTGGGACATCCTGCCATAGGTACCTCACTAGTACCTAACGAAACAAAAACAATTGTATGAAAAATCTAATGGCGATTATGCAAATGTTATATAATAATATGTATAATATTATTGTATAAATAATTATTATGATTTCGCGAAATGATTGTTATTTTATTTTTAAAACGATCTAATTTACCGGTATATAATAATAGGCATATGCACTATGAAAACTATATCCACCTACTTATATATAAATATAACGCATGTGTGCCTAGCTATAATAGTAATGTAAATATAATACAATAATAATATATACCAATATGGTAATTTGGTATAAATTGTCCATAGCCCATCATAGTCTACCTAAAATATGCGTTTTGAATTCATACATTTATTCGCATATTACTACATTTAGTTTAATAGGTAGTTATAACTTATAACTTAAAATAAAATAATTAATAAGTGTAGTTAGTAATGTTGACAGTCAGACAGGTACTATATACCTACCTATTAAAAAGTGGCTTCATACGATTTTCAATAATGATTGAGTTAGATATTTATTTCATTTTATTCGTGATGATCTCATCTTGAAATTTATCCACTTTCAAATCTTTAATTTACAATTATTTATTCAGTTCATTGTATCTATTGTTATTGTTTACCGGGTATTGCTGCAATGCCACTTACTGCATTTTAACGCTTTTAATTGTTAGGTACATTAAATAAGCGTGTTATAGCCAGATTTAGATGAATATTAAAATGCATGAAAAAATATCGCGTCCTCAATACTATTCCAGTTATTTTTCTATATTACAGAAATAAAATTTAAAACGTATAACTTGACTATATTAGTTACGGTATTCCACGACCACAACTGTACCTATACATATAATGACTTGATTCATAAAATATAATAGTATGTAGGTAAAAAATGTTAGTACCTTGTACTCACCTAATACCTACCTATACATTTTAAAAACGCTATTCAGCTGTTGCAATAAAATTACGAAGAATACATGATCTGTAACAATTTTTATGAAAAACATTACTTTAATAATTATAAAAATGAAAACAATTATATAGGTAAAAAAAACTGTGACTAAATAAATGATTTAGTATATACAGTTATTACTTATATACTTATTAAGAAAAAAAATTATTTTAATAAAATATGTAGACTTCTTGGCAATTTATTAAGTTATTAAATCATTTTATTTTTGTTTAATAATAAACAAGAACTGTAATAGGTATATATAATTTTAAAATGTGTTATACTTGTTTACTTATTTGTTAAAAATACTTATTCATTATTTATTTTATAAATTATATAAGTATATATACACAGCGTGAATCACCAAGCGTGCTCATCTTTATTTTTTCCGTTAATAATGAATTTATTCAAATTCTGATTTTTAGAATTTTTAAATATACTCAAGGATCACATTTTCAAATTCATGAATCTATTTGTAAGTACTACTTAAGGAGTGTCTTGACTTCTATTTCTAAAATGAGTACACTCCCTTTTATTACTGTAAATTATTTAGTGGATAATTTTTTTGAAAATTATGTTATAGTCACTACCTACTACCTATATATTATATAATATGTCATATTATGTGATAATACTTGAATATAAAGCTAGATAAAGCTGCACAAACAATCCTCCCTGCCTTTCGTATCCAAGGATGTAACAATGTACACTATTTTACAAAGTTTTTTTCTAAACGTAGCCTATAGACTAGAAACTACCGAAATCTACTCATAAATGCATTAGGTAGGTACATATTCAGTTTACCCTTTCACTACCCAGGGACGATCTCAAAAAAAAAAAAAATCATAGGGGGTGTATTCTTCAAAATTGCCGACTAGAATTCGAAATTCAAAATTTTTGTTAACTATTAAGTTATTTTTAGTTACAGTATGCTATACATTTATAATTTCTTTATTAACTATAACTTTCAATGTATGTTTAAATTAAATTTGAAGTTGAAACTTAGAAATATCTAACTTATTAGTTTTAATTTATACAAGAATGAAATAACATCAACAAACATAATATGAAATAGGTAATAATTATAATTCATCACTTATTATTATTGTTTCCGTATAATTATCTACATTATAGGAATCGTCCTCTTCTATCATAACCTATATAAATATAAAATAATCTCAATAATTGTATTTGCATAAAATATAGGTAGATACCTAATTATTTACCAATGGTTTTAATCTAATTATTAAAAAATTTCATTCAATTTAATAAAAATATTAGTTTTTGAGTGAAACGAGATATGTATAATATTTTTAAAATCTATATTTTTATATCTATATTAATTAATCTTTATTTCGTATATTGTAAAAGTAATGAACCATATTATGTAGATATAAGATATTTTAAGCCTTGAAGTAAACAGGGTAGGTTTTAAATGAAAAATTACAATTTACAACTCGTGGTACTTTCTAAGCCTTGTACCGGAAAATAACTTTCGAAGTAAGCACAGTTATTAAAATACCGAATAAGATGTACAACAGACTGCTGTCAACTACAGTTGTGCGGACATCAAACACACACATTATACGATACAATATAATCGGTAATCTTTGTCTGTTGAGTGTTTCTTTGAAACGCAATTATCGCGTATTTTGGATATTCCAAAAAAATGTATAGGTACCCTCACTCGATAACGTATTATAATTGCCCGCCTCAACCGTCGCCACATGCTATTAGATCATATTATACTAGAATATGAATATATGATCTAAGACCGTATACCCACATTGCTTAAATGCGATGACGGATGAAAGAAATAAGACAGTTTATCGATTTTCTACTGTATATTATATGTATGATTTAATATTTTTAGGTATATCGTTATAAGTATGCGTGTTATGTTATGAGCCGTTCATTAGGTTTTTATCTTGTGCCGACTGCCGATTCTCGCAGTCTCCATGAGCTTTTGCGAATCCGCTCCATAACCCATTACAAAAATATTGAGTTAAAACAATATTAACATTTAAACAATTTATTTAATTTTCCTTTCCTCGTCTTAAAAAATTGGCTTAATTCAGGTGAAAATCAAATATTGCCGAGTGGGAAGTGTAACACCCCCCCCCCCCCCCCCCCCCCCATGACCCACCTTCGGTTCGTCACTGTCACTACCCGGAAATCTTCGCCACAGACTCAAATGAAAGTGATGATATTTTGATTTAATTTTCTCTAACCTTTTAATTCCAAGCTAAGTATTATGAATGGGTGACTATTCTTATTCGTGCACCTTCCTTTATGTTTATCTCCCTATCATCATACATAATATACTTTTATAAAATAAGACTGCGTGAATCGGTATAGATTTTACCCATATTATATTATAATATTCTTAATAAAATGAAAAAATATGTAAAATGTTAATAGTTGTACTGGAGATGGCGGGTTCCATAAAACCCGATCATAAACATTTTGACTTATATAAATAATATAATGCCCAAATATTCGTATGAATAATTTCTATATAATATATTTTATATATATATATATGTACACTATATATATACACGTATGTATATATATTATAATATACAATTGTAATATTATTGTATGTGGTTTGTATATTATAATAAATTGCTATTTATTCATGTCTTAATCACTGTTACGGAAGAAATTGTTCAAAAATAAAATTAACGACGTCCATCGTTACGATACGTTTGTAAGCATAAATAATAGTAGTGGTGGTGGTGGCGGTCGTGAAATGTGGGTCACCCGCGGAGGCCGGAACAAGTTCAAGGAGGGATTGCCGGAATGAGAACCGGTTGCACTCTATAGTCTATACAGGGGCCATTTACCTTCCGTCAGTCGCATCGCAGTAACCGTCCGAGAAAAGGAAGTTCCAATATTGCTGAATTTATACATTTGTTTAAAATCACGTTAATATATTTTAACATTAAAAATTACAGCATAGTTATCTTAGTATAATAATAATATTGTCTTTGACAACAGAAAGAAGAATATATATTTTGGAGACTTAAACGCAGGTAAGGACAATAATAATATTAATATTTAAACGCAGTAAATTTAGTACAGTTTTTTATCTTTTACTTTTACTTTGAAACAATCATCATATTATTTTGAATTACTATTTTAAAATACTCAATACATTAATAATACTATAACTCATAAAGGATGTTTATAAATTGAAATATTATGTATAATATAGATGTTATATTGCTACGATACCTACCTATCAAGACATCGAGTAGATATTATATTTATCTATTTATATATAAATAATATTTTAGTTTTATGTTCTAAAAATGTGTGACATTTAGCTTACTAACAAAGTAATACGATACTATAATAGTATGTAGGTATTTATTTTACGTCGTTATTATAAGTTAGGTATAACACGTTGCGTCGTTATACCTATACGCCTTACATTTAATATTAATTGTATTATAGTTTTATCAGAAACTTTTTACATCAGCGATCTATTTATACTAAAAATAAACTAAATAAAACTTTTATACCTTATGTATAGACATTTTGTTTTAAATCTGCTTGTTTTAGTTTTACATTTATATTTAAAAAAATATAGTAAAATCTGTGTTCTCAATGTCCGTATCGTAATTTCGTCGTTATAGCACGACAATAATTTAAAATAACTGTATTTTAATTATATATATATAACAATTTACTACTATTATATACCACTTAATATATATTAAGCGATCAGTCTGCTGGTCAGCGTATCTCTTTAGTCCAGTATTATTCGGTCCATTAAGTAATTAAATAGTTATAAAACGGTGTACTAATATGATATATAGTAACTATATACGCTTAACGTTCGAAAAATGCAGTAGATTATTATAATAATCATATAGGTAGTTATGTACTCATATAAAATGTAGTATTTTACGTGTATACTGTATAATATACTATAATAATACTATATATGATTCACTCGACGCCGTGTACATCGGTTTATGCGATGAGGTCGACGAGATGATTTCACCGAACTTTCTCCCAACAACTATGTGTCATAGGCATAAATATCGGTTCCAATTACAAAGTGAAATTTGTACAAAGAAAACATCTATCGACAAAGTCGCCATCATGAATAATACCTGCAGACGTTGTGCTCGGGCATAAATACGCAGCTTTGAATAAATGTTAACTCTACTGTATTTAGGTACCTACATGTATATTATATTATACCTATGTGAAACGCGATGATAATAGTTCCTATTGTATATATTATATAGTCCAATACTCAATAGGTATAGTGAGATTATCATCGTAAATATGTATACATTTGATAGATATTATTACTATTTACTTGTTAATATAATATACATAATATATTACATCGGAAATATTAATTACGGGTTATTAGAAAATCGTACCAAAATCTAGGTCAACAAAATATACATATATATTAGTATATTATTATTACGAGGAAGTAAAAACAATGACGGGACAGTCTTTAAATAAGAAAAAGTATGGTAGGTATTCACTATTTAAATGAAAGTAACTGACCGGACTATGTGGGTTACTTGGTTATTGTTGCGTGTGCGTGACACAGGCGATGGTGGTCAAGGTTAAGCGTGGGCCACTTTTTGTCGGCAGTTGCATTCCCAAGATCTCCGACACAACACTGGTTTAATAACATCCATTTTGATCGTTTTGTAGGTTAGTACCTAATTTTCAGAATTAATGTTATGTATACATATAAATATTTAAGTGCGCATTCTGTTAAAAATACAATTTTTTTTAAATCTCAAACTTTAGTTTCATTGTTTAAAAATTCCCTGTAGTAGATAAGAAATACACGATTAAAAAGTTGGAGTAAAATGGTCGTAAAAATGGTTCTGGAGATGTTATTATAATATTTCTTTTAATGTAAAGTGTTCATGTAAAATAGTAAAAACATACCAATCTAAATTTGAATATTTCATTTCAATTCTAACTCGCAAATATTGTTACTTTTAAATTGCACTAATTTTTTTCAATTCTATCTTATATAATACTATATAGCGTCAAAAAGTTAATTATTTTACAACTAGTTAATAACTTCCTATTTAGTTGAAAAAATTAATATATTTACGTTTATAAATACATAATTACCCAGTGGCATAGCCACGATTATGAAATCAGGGGAGGAGGGGGTAGATATAAATTAAACCAAGTATTTTACAGTTTTCGTATATAAATAATACATTTATTAGGGGAAAAATATATCCGAAACCCCCATTGGTTACGCCACTGTAATTCCTAAACTACAACAATTACATGCATAATATATATAGAACTACCTAACACATCCATTTCTAAAAATATTAGTTTTTTCAATTTTTTGTTAATCTTTAATAACTATCAAAATGTAATCCGTTGAATTAGGTTAATTAAAAATGCTATATATATATATATAATATATTATAGTTTTAACTTATAAACATAGGTACAATGAAAAAAAACTGTGTTAATTACAATTATGTTTGTTTACACTACGTGAACGGTGTGAACATCTAATCTATTGTCTTGAGTGCTCAGCGTAATTGTATGCCAACATTAATATACATCTTATAAATTATAATAGCTAGTGATTTCGTTCCATTACCATAAAAATTAACCCATAGAAATCAAAATGTATTTATAATCCACATATGCATGGCACACATTTTACATTATATTATTATTATTTCGCTACTATATAAGCTCATCCAATGCAGTGTGTGTGAGCATAAAAAAAGTAGATACGTCTATTTTTCCTTTTAAAACAATTGATTTGACACGTTTTTACTTTTTAGATAGGATCACCTACATATCATGTTTACTTTCTAAGCGTCTAGAGTCTAGACAGAACAAGACAATACAATTAAATATATATAATACCTACTCTAAAATATTATCCGATAAAAAAATCATATATACCTACCTACATCAATACCTATGTTTCACGGTCTAATGCTAAAACCGCGACGAAAGTATTTCTTTCTCTTATCGAAGATCGGGACATAACCACGTAAACATAATTTGATAGGTACCTATATGTATACACTAAAATATAATCGATAAGTAGGTAGAAATTGGCCAAACGAAATTCCTGTGATGTCCTGACCTACACACCCATTAACCTAAGTGGTTGCCGGCCGAGCGGTATTTATTGTTTAAAATTGCATATAATGGTGATTGGTGGATCGTTATTGCGATCATTTACCCGCAGGGCTATACCGATTGTGTAAAATATAGTTCGTAATATTCATTATTAATTCGTACAAAATTTGTTTATTGTATCGTACAATTTCATAATAACGATCATGATAACTATGCTGTTAACAATTTTTTTTTTATGGGTTGAATAAGAATTATTTGACTTGTCCTATTATTGATTAACTATGTTATTATTACCTAAATAAATACTATAGGTATAACTTAATCAACTCATTAAATAATAATACATTTTATTCTAAAACTAAATACACGAAATGTAATTTACGAGATACTTAACTGCAACTATAATATTATAGTGTTTCTTCGTAAAAAATAAATATATACCTACATATACCTACGTCTTACATCTAAACTAATTTAAATACAATAATTACAGTCAAATTTCCAATTAATGATTGTTATATTATATGATCAAATTAATATTTAGTATTTATATTACATAAAAATACTTAGGTACCAAGGTACATTATTCTATTTACAGTAATTACATTATAATTATTTACTGTATATAGGTACCAAACTATCAACTAGTGATTTTTGTTACACAACTAAAACATTTTTATTGATAGTTATTGGTTATACTTCATACATAATGCATATAATGCTAAATACTTAATATATTGTAATTAAGTTCTGTAATATTAAATCTATGATACTAAATTAATTAAAACTACATTTTCTTAAATGCACTATAATACACAATTCAATATTCTTCTTTAATGTATTCTTATTTTACTTCAAGCATATTATTACCTATAGTATATTTTGATAATTTAAAATTTGGAATAATTTATATATGTATAGGCATATACTAATCTTTATATTATTATGTCTATATATATTTATCTATATATTTATATATAATTGTTAGGAGCACGTATAACAATTATTGTTTTAAACAATAAATATGAATTAAATAAATTGTATACACATTGATTATTAATCTAAACCACATACAAAATTGTTTCAAGAGAAATTACAATTTGTTAGCAAAGGTATGGGTGCTAACTAAGCACCAAATCATATAGGTTATCATTATTGTTTGTTATTGTATCAATTCAGTATTTATTACTTACGAAGATACGTTATTAATAATAATACATTTCAATGATCAGGGTCATTGACGCTGACGAGTAAAATGCAAGGTTTTTGAACTCTAAAATAACTAATAAGACAAGACATATCACTATAGACACTAGAAGAAAGTTGCACAAATAATATACATTGGATAATTATTGTAAAACCGGTTTGCAAAAATCGTTATAGTGTTATTACTTTATTATTATATTGTTATAATATAAAAAATATATAACAACATGCGAAAATAAAGATAACAGTTCTATTATTGTAATTTGTAATGATAAACGAATAAATATTACGGAACAAGATAATGTGATATAATTTAAACCACATTCAAATAGTAAAATAAACACATTCTACTGAAAAAAATTTAAATTACAATTTGGTCTTTATGAGTTATAGTTTAAATATAAATCTGTATAATATGGTAAAACAATTATTAACTAACAAAAGTTAAGCGTATTATATAATATTAGGTAATATGTAATATTTTGGTTCTCATTTTTGATGCTTTTCGTGTTTTTGTTTATCCACCTGTATAAAAAATTAAATATTTATTGTACAATATATACATTATATTATTATACTGAACTATAAGTAATGTGTAGTGTAAAGTAGTATAATACTACCGTATCAAAAATGTTATTCTAACAATGTAATTATTTTCACAGATCAAATTATGACCAACAAACAGGCTATAGGATGGGCCTTCCTGTGCCTGATGGGAACCACATTGATGGCGCCTGCCGTATTAACTTACCCCCAAGAACATCGTTCTTCTCAAACACCAAGTCAATATGAACCTCAACGTCCCGTCTATCAAGGAAATTACCCGGTGTATCAACCCGAACAAGATGCAAGAAAATTCGTCGAAAAACCGAATGCCAGCAAAAAAGTGGTGTCGTCGACTGGAGTTGTAGAAGATCGCAATGACTTGGAAGACGTACAAACTAATTCTATTTCGGTTAGAAGACAAAACATACCTATGATTGTAAAAAAAAAAGAATATAAAATCATTAAAAAGTGATATCTTACATTTTAGCAAGACGCGGCAGGTGGTTTTTCGTGGAGCAGTGTATTGGGAATGATTATGCAAATGCTGTTCAATCCAGCAAGCCAGGCCGCAGGACCAAGTAAATCAGACGTTTTGGACGGTGATCAGGTATACAAACTAGATTGATATTATGTAATATGGATATTGGATAGGATTCATGACACTCTGGAATATAATATTATATTATGTACAGTTATTTAAACGATTTCAAATTTCAAATTATTGTTTTTAGGCTATCGCTCCGACATCGCCCTGGGCTAATTTGTTATCTGTAGGTCTGAAAATTTTAACCGCGTTTTTGGGCGGTGGCAATGTAGCGGGAGACGGAATTGACAAAGTGGATAACTCTTCGCCAATGCAGGTAATACAAATATTAAAATAAACACTATGTATATACATATATTATATTATAATGGATGGTTCAATCTTAAAAAATATTTAATTGCGTTTATTTTATAACCGTTTAATTAAAATATTACGTTAAATACGTCTTAGCGTATAGTTTTGAACCATCTATTAAGCGCAAAAAAAATGTATAAATGAAATTTGGACCGGGGGTTATATAATATATGAGAACTTTACATAAATACGCCTTCTATAATCTGTCACTATATTAAATATTAATGTTAAAATACTATTTTGTATAAATATTATAAGCTTCTGAGTATAATGCATAAATAATTAGGTAAGTCGTTAAATGTATATAGTTTTAAGTAAATTATTCAAAACAACATTCGGCTCCTTAAATGATCTGAACATTATACATCAAATGTTACAATTTACTATCTTAATTTTTTAGTGGAATTAAAAAAATATGCTTGGTAATTTTTTTTACTATGCAATCGGTATCATTTGGTAATACTTTCAATTTTCAAAATTAAGTTATAGGTAATAATAATTTACTGTTACAAATTTTTGAACCAACAGTAATGAATATTTGCTTATTTAAATCCATCATAATATAGTACATATTGACTTTTATTATTTTGGCTTTTAGTGAAGAAATTCGATAAAATATACTTATCTGCTTATCTTTTCTATGTAGTTATTTTTAGATTACTTTTTCAAAATGTTACAGTTAACGTTTAGATATTACCTATATGTAAATAATCAAGACACTATGTATAATATTGGTGTATGTATGTATGTATGTATGTATTTTATATGTGTACCTAAATTATATATATATATATATAAATACATTATAGGTACACACTTTAAATATTTTCACTGATATTTAAAATTGAAATATAATAATATGTGAACATTAAATTAATATTCATAATAAAGTAATATTAAGCTTCAAGTCCCCGGTCCTTAGGATCAAAACATGCTTTTCTTCTTTTTATAAATATTTAATGAATTGGTATATGGTGGCACGGTACGTAGGGTGTATTGGCGGCGGTCTTATCTACAGTACTTGGCAGCAGGGATCCCGATCAAGTGGCCACCATGGCCAAACAAGCTGGAGAGGTAAGAAACCCACACACTGCTTTAGCTACCACCCAAACTAACATTTTATATGCAACTGTTTTTATAAGACTTAATTTGTGATTATAATATTTCAAATAAATTCGTGATGTTAACAGTTCATCAATATTGTTGTCAATCTTTTGGATGCTTTGAAGACATCATTCAGTCACAGATCTATGTCAGCTAGATCTTTGGGCAAAAAGGACACTATGTCCGACGCAGCTGTAGCCAGCTTATCCATGTTCAAAGTAAGAAACTATACATTTGATACCTATACCCATTACCTATATATTGTATATTTATTAATATTTTATTTTGAAATAATAATAATTTTTGTTGTTGTTAAATTAGGGATATATGAAAACCATGAATACGGCTAATGACGTTTGCGCTCAGAAGTTTGTATGCGAAGCTAACAAAGAATGTTCAGGTGAAACATCAAGTTCTAGTGCCATATATTGTCAGCTTGGAACGTAAGAAAATAATATTTGTTAATAACTTAATTTTTATTTTTATCGAAAATATTATGTATGTTTTCATAATATTGTATATGTTCTTATGTATTTGATGTAGCAGCGGCGTATCCTGGGGGGGGGGCTAAGGGGGCTATATCCCCCCATTGACTATGTTGACCACATAATTTTATAAAGATTAATAAAAAAATAAAAGTGTACATAAAATACGTATTGTATTTGATTACTTAGCCCCCCCTCCCCCATACAAAATTCCTGGATACGCCACTGTGATGTAATAATGGTTATAATCAGTTACCTACTGGTTTATAGCTTGATCGTTTCGAAATAATAATTGTATTATAAATAATTTATAATTATAGATACGCAACAAGTTTCTTGCTACAAAGGACTGGTAATGCACCTTTCGAAGTATATTATGACGCCGGAAGACGTGGACGATCTGGAGATGACTGTCGTCAACTCTACTTGGCCTGTAACGAAGTTTAAATTCCAGTTTCCAGCGATCATACAAATTAAATAATAGTTTTTCCACTCAAAAATACCTTATCTTAACAGTTTCATATTCCAATATCTAAAGCAGCTCACCTTTGATTTCAATCCGATTAAAAACAAAGATCTCGTCTCTGAAATTGACCATTTAAATGTACACAATACAAATCCGCATTGGTTTCTTATTAGGATTATTAGGATAATCTTTTATAACATATATATATACTTTTTTTTTACTGAGTATTATACTTTATATTTATTCCTATTGTTTGTATAACAATACACTTTGTACCATAGTAGTCTGACCTATTAATTATGTATATTTTTTTTAATTATTTATACTTTATTTATTTTAATTTATTGTTTTTAATAAATTATTATAGGGATTACTTTTAAATAGAATCTTTAGTGTAATTTTGTATTTCCTTATCAAATATCCTCCTTATTAGTATTATCATCAAATAATACCTACCTAAGAGATAGGTTCTTACCACTCGGTTTTTAATAACTTACAATTTGTAAATTGTAACGCATATTTTACAGTTGAAATTCATTTTATTGGCATCTGAATGATTATAGTTAAAACAAAAACACTATAAAATTATTGTAAAATTTCTATATAGGTAAGCAATTGGATAAGCTTGGGTAATGATATAAAATTAATCTGTAGGTAGTTAGGTATATATACAGGGTGTTTCTAAAAAGGATGAAAGGATGAGGTAACTAGTATATGCAATATTATATAAAAATTAGTATGTATGTATTTTATAAATATTAGAACATTATCTTGGGTGTAAAAATAAATATTAAATAGCCAAGTTGTATTTTTTTCAAAATTCTCATACGAATAGAGGTGTCACATCATTTTTGCGCTTGTCGCGCGTTTTACACGCTCGAATCGCCGACTAAAAAAAAAATGGTGTGGCACATCGATTTGTATGAGAACACTACAAGATGAACAGTGTTGAACGTATAGTTGTTGTTTTAGTCCAGTGGCGTAATTTGTCTTAGGAGAATAGACATTTTTTACACACAAAATACTAAATAAATAGAATAAATATAACAAATACTATATTTTCAAGTACAGTGGTGAGTAGTAGCTGGGAATACTATTTTATCGAAAATCCTAAAACTAATATATTATACACAAAACTATTTAATTTTTCTTTACAATTCGACACAATTTAGTATAAGAAATTTTAATGTGGAAATTAAAAAAAATAATAAACAATATCCAACAGCAAAAATCAAATTAAGCCTAAAGCAGTTGTAATTTCCATACTTTTATATTATAATTATTACATTATTAAAAACTGTAATTTTTATGCTCTATTATTTTAAAGTTTTAAACAGTTATTTTTTTCTTTTTACCTTCTTCAAACGGTTGCCGACCACTGCACTATACTATATTAATAACTATCAGGCACATCTTTGGATTTTTTTTTTAGGGTGTTCTGAGTGGTTCAGATACATTTTGTACACGAACAATGCCACAACAGACTGTTTTTTTCATAAGCTACAGTGATTACTTAGATAAATAATTTAATTTATTTTAACACAACATAGGTAGAGTAGCACTGCACGTACTATGGTTTTAAATTTATATTCTAAGTTATAAATGGATATTATATAATATGAACTTTTGATTAATTAACAATGTTTAAATAATACTACCTATATGGCTATATAATGTTTTTTTCATATAAATAAGGAAATATTTTAACACAGACGTTTAACGACTACATTAACAATGAAGTACAATTTTGACAATTTTATTTTAAATATTACTTCTGTTAATGTAAATTTTGAAAACAGTTAACAAATAAGTAATAACAATGGTTATGATTTATTAACATAATTTCAAATTAACTCTGTGAATACCTAATTTATCCAAAAGGTATTATTTGTTGACTATAATAAACAAAAAATCAAATAAATAAATATAAGTCTTGTAAATATATTATAACTTATAAGTGTAACATAAGTCGTAAATGTATCTATATATAATACACTATATATTATATTCTGTATTCTGGAACACAGTTGTTAAATTATTATTTAAATCTATAATCTATTAGAATGTTAGTTTATCAATATTAATATAATACTTACTAGAAAAAAATACTTTTTAAGAGTATTCAAATACAGATACCTGTTTTGAAAAGTATGTAAAATACGCGTATTCAAGTGATTAAAAAGTATTTGAAGACTTTTGCTCAAGTAGGTACTTAATGAGTATTTATCATAGCTGATCTGAGTTCCAAAAATTGAACTTTAGATTTATAGTTTTTTAAAAATACTTGAAATCCTAACTTCATCAATATTAGACTTATCGACTTAAAGTCTTCAAGATTCAACGCAGCCAAGCCTTCAAATCAAATTTATATTCTCAAAAAAGTATCAGCATTAAGATTGACAAACGAAAATTTCCCGCCAAATTAATTTTTGAATAATTTAAATTTTGAACACATTTTTGAATTTATTATGTATTAAAAAACTAAAAAACCCAACCAACTGTACAAACATTCCCTACTAAAAAACAAAAAATAATAATAATAATAATACAAATGGCGATACCAATATCAAATTTAATTTATGTAGGTATTCTATGAAAAATATGTATTTCCATATTCAAATATTATTGAATAATTCAAACAAACTTCAAAATCAATATTTATAAAAGCAACTGCCTTTTAGGAAACCAAAAAAAAATTTTGAATAAACTTAACTGTATGATTACACATTAAAAAGTACAAACTAAAATGCCCATATTCTTAAACAGAAAAACTATTCAAAATATTTAGTTCATTAAAGAATGATTATTCATAGGGCACCAAGTTATCAATTTTCAAGTCAATACAAAATATTCAACTATAGTTACAATACTACAAAAAAAATTGAAGGAGGGTGTTGGCGACCGCAGGCAAATGCATTTTAGGAAACCAAAAAAAAATTTTGAAAAAACTTAACTGTAGGAATACCGCACATTTCAAAGTTCAAACTAAGATGCCCAGAATATTAAACAGAAAAAACTATTTAAAATATTTATTTCATTAAACAAGGATTATTCAAGAGGTGCCGGATTGTCAATGTTTAAAATATTTGGGTAGAGGTTAAATCATAAAAAAAATTTGAAGGAGGGTGTTGGTGCCCGCAGGCAAATGCATTTTAGGAAACCAAAAAAAAAATTTGAAAAAAATTAACTGCAGGAATACACATTACAAAGTACAAACTAAGATGCCCAGAATTTTAAACAGAAAAACTATTCAAAATATTTAGTTCATTAAAGAATGATTATTCATAGGGCACCAAGTTATCAATTTTCAAGTCAATACAAAATATTCAACTATAGTTACAATACTACAAAAAAAATTGAAGGAGGGTGTTGGCGCCCGCAGGCAAATGCATTTTAGGAAACCAAAAAAAAATTTTGAAAAAACTTAACTGTAGGAATACCGCACATTTCAAAGTTCAAACTAAGATGCCCAGAATATTAAACAGAAAAAACTATTTAAAATATTTATTTCATTAAACAAGGATTATTCAAGAGGTGCCGGATTGTCAATGTTTAAAATATTTGGATAGAGGTTAAATCATAAAAAAAAATTTGAAGGAGGGCGTTAGCGCCCGCAGGCAAATGCATTTTAGGAAACCAAAAAAAGAAATTTGAAAAAAATTAACTGCAGGAATACACATTACAAAGTACAAACTAAGATGCCCAGAATATTAAACAGAAAAAACTATTTAAAATATTTAGTTCATTAAAGATAAGGATTATTCAAAGGTACTCGATAGTCAATGTTTAAAAAATTTGGCTAGAGGTTAAATCATAAAAAAAAAATTGAAGGAGGGTGTTGGCGCCCGCAGGAAACTGCCTTTTAGGAAACCAAAAAAAATTGTTGAAAAAATTTAACAGAAGAAAAATACGTTTCAAAGTTCAAACTAAAATGCCCATATTCGTAAACAGAAAAAACTATTTAAAATATTTGTTTCATAAAACAAGGATTATTCAAGAGGTACCAGATTGTCAATGTTTAAAGAATTCGGCTAGAGGTTAAATCATAAAAAAAAAATTGAAGGAGGGTGTTGGCGCCCGCAGGCAAATGCCTTTTAGGAAACCAAAAAAAACTGTTGAAAAAATTTAACTGTAGGAATACACATAACAAAGTACAAACTAAAATGCCCAGAATCTTAAACAGAAAAACTATTCAAAATATTTAGTTCATTAAAGAATGATTATTCATAGGGCACCAAGTTATCAATTTTCAAGTCAATACAAAATATTCAACTATAGTTACAATACTACAAAAAAAAAATTGAAGGAGGGTGTTGGCGCCCGCAGGCAAATGCATTTTAGGAAACCAAAAAAAAAATTTGAAAAAAATTAACTGCAGGAATACACATTACAAAGTACAAACTAAGATGCCCAGAATATTAAACAGAAAAAACTATTTAAAATATTTATTTCATTAAACAAGGATTATTCAAGAGGTGCCGGATTGTCAATGTTTAAAATATTTGGCTAGAGGTTAAATCATAAAAAAAATTTTGAAGGAGGGTGTTGGCGCCCGCAGGCAAATGCATTTTAGGAAACCAAAAAAAAATGTTGAATAAATTTAACTGTATGATTACACATTATAAAGTACAAACTAAAATGCCCAGATTCGTAAACAGAAAAAACTATTTAAAATATTTATTTCAGTAAACAAGGATTATTCTAGAGGTGCCAGATTGTCAATGTTTAAAATATTTGGCTAGAGGTTAAATCATAAAAAAAAATTGAAGGAGGGTGTTAGCGCCCGCAGGAAAATGCATTTTAGAAAACAAAAAAAAAATTTAGAAAAATTTTTACAGAAGAAAATTACATTTCAAAGTTCAAACTAAAATGCCCATATTCTTAAACCAAAAAAACCATTTAAATTATTTAGTTAATTTAAGATAAGGATTATTCAAGGGTACTCGATAGTCGATGTTTAAAATATTTGGCTAGAGGTTAAATCATAAAAAAAAAATTAAAGGAGGGTGTTAGCGCCCGCAGGAAAATGCATTATAGAAAACAAAAAAAAAATTTGGAAAAATTTTTACAGAAGAAAAATACATTTCAAAGTTCAAATTAAGATGCCCAGAATATTAAACAGAAAAAACTATTTAAAATATTTATTTCATTAAACAAGGATTATTCAAGAGGTGCCAGATTGTCAATGTTTAAAATATTTGGCTAGAGGTTAAATCATAAAAAAAATTTTGAAGGAGGGTGTTAGCGCCCGCAGGCAAATGCATTTTAGAAAACAAAAAAAAAAATTTGGAAAAATTTTTACAGAAGAAAATTACATTTCAAAGTTCAAACTAAAATGCCCATATTCTTAAACCAAAAAAACCATTTAAGTTATTTAGTTTATTTAAGATAAGGATTATTCAAGGGTACTCGATAGTCAATGTTTAAAATATTTGGCTAGAGGTTAAATCATAAAAAAAAAATTAAAGGAGGGTATTTGCGCCCGCAGGCAAATGCATTTTAGAAAACAAAAAAAAATTTTTGGAAAAATTTTTACAGAAGAAAAATACGTTTCAAAGTTCAAACTAAAATGCCCAGATTCGTAAACAGAAAAAAACTATTTAAAATATTTGTTTCATTAAACAAGGATTATTCAAGAGGTGCCAGATTGTCAATGTTTAAAATATTTGGCTAGAGGTCAAATCCTAAAAAGAAAAATGAAGGAGGTTGTTGGCGCCCGCAGGCAAATGCATTTTAGGAAACCAAAAAAAAATGTTGAATAAATTTAACTGTATGATTACACATTACAAAGTACAAACTAAAATGCCCAGAATCTTAAACAGAAATAACTATTCAATATATTTAGTTCATTAAAGATAAGGATTATTCAAGGGTACTCGATAGTCAATGTTTAAAATATTTGGCTAGAGGTTAAATTATAAAAAAAAATTGAAGGAGGGTGTTGGCGCCCGCAGGCAAATGCATTTTAGAAAACAAAAAAATAAATTTGGAAAAAATTTACTGTAGGAATACACATTACAAATTTCAAACGAAAATGCCCAGAATCTTAAACAGAAAAAACAATTTAAAATATTTAGTTCATTAAAGAATGATTATTTACAGGCACCAAGTTATCAATTTTCACGTCAATACTAAATATTCAAGTAGAGTTACATTACAAAAAAAAAATAGGACGGAGGGTGTTGGTGCTGGCTTGTCAGTGTTTAAAAATCTATATAGAAAGATCTAGATAGGAATTAAATAACAGAAAAAAATTCTTTGAAGACTCACAAATTTGAAAATATTCATATTAAAAACCAATTGAATTAAATTTATGAAAAAAAATTGAAAGGGGAACGTGGGCTACCGCATGCAAACGCATTTTAAGAAGCAGATAAAAAATTCTAAAAAAATCATATGGCACCAAGTTGATATTGTTTTAAAAAAAAATAAATATAAAAGAATCAAAAAAATTTAAATATATAAAAAAATAAATTGAATGGGGAACGTGAGAGAACCTAGCCAGTCTCTTTTAAAATTATATATTATGTACACAGGTACTCAGCGTACTCCCAGATATAGCCGCTTAATCTTAAAAAAATTTTTTACAAAAAAATCTACTAGAGCTCATTTAATTGAAAAAAAAATTGTTTGAGAAATCTGGGTGAAATAACACTAAACAAAAGAATACGCTGGAAGCTAAATACTGCAATACATATTAACTACAATCCAAAAACTAGGTGTTGTTTACATTATAATAAAGCGAACAGTTATTATGATCAGAGGTGTATCATGGTAATATATGTATTAGAAAATGTATACAAATGAATGTAAATTATAAGGGATGCAAAGAAATTAAATGATAAAAGGTCCTGCACGGACTCTACTATGTGATTGTAATTTATAAAGGACATAAATGTTTAATTTAAAATAATATTGTGTTTGGTGGGTCTACAGTCAATATTAAATTATAAACTATAAAGTCTAAATGCAAATAAAAACATAGTCAGATATCTGTTTTAGTCTTTGTAAATATGTGCGGAAAAAAGTTAGATTTAGTACAATGTAAAAAAATGTGGAAAGGAAACCCTGAGAATTCTTTGACAATAGGATATTAAAACACAAAACCATATATTAAATTAAAACTATTGATTTTATACATTTTCTATTTACAAAAACTCATAAGTCATAAGTATTGAAAACCTTATAAAACCCTAATAAAATATTATTTTGTTATATTTTAAAATACATTTTATAATTTGTTGTGGTAAAAAAATCATTATTTAATATTGGCTGTATTTAAGTTTTTAATAACTATACTGGTACAACTCTTGCTGACAGTCTTTAAGACCGTGTTAAAAACTATGATAATTAGTTAACATCTAATTTCCTGCCCTATCCTAACCTAACCAAATTAATAATATTTAAATATTTTCTTTCATTGTTATGTTTACAATATCGAATACCTTTATAGTTAGTAGGAAAAGATTATCGCAAAGCTCACGACCGGTGATGGTAGTCGTCTATCATTACCATAGCTTCAACTAACCATAGGTTTACCTAACTAACCTTCTTATGACTTATTAGGACACTTTGAATAAAAAGATCCTGATTTGCAGGTTGCTGAACTTAAGTGTTTGATTATCAAGTTGATCCTTAGATTGTTGACACCTTAATCCATGCTATGGATGAAGCCCATAGATGATAAAGATATGGATAGTCCACG
Organism: Metopolophium dirhodum; assembly: GCF_019925205.1. Taxonomy (NCBI): domain Eukaryota; kingdom Metazoa; phylum Arthropoda; class Insecta; order Hemiptera; family Aphididae; genus Metopolophium; species Metopolophium dirhodum. The sequence goes on from NW_026869950.1 coordinate 64,251, forward strand.
CCTATATTGAATACATTTGAGGCCGCGTTCCCGGATTGAGGCTCATTTATATTGATAGTCGATACTCGATATAGGTATACTTTATTTGGCATCAATTGTTTCCCTCGAAGACCGCTGATAAGACCATTATGTTATATCTTTATTATCTATGATGGTGCCATACCCAGCTCACTCGTGTAAACAATTTGAAGTACATCACCTTGAGGCATTTCCTTTTAGGAATTTAATTAAATCCTCAAACATAACTCTTAATTCAAGAGCTTGTAACTAATAAAATCATAATATAATATGAGTATAGTACATTCGTAATATTTTTTTATAATATTTACTGTTAGTGAAATATTAAGTTTGTATTTCTAATATAATATATGTTATGATATTTATGGACGACACTTCCACCATCCAAATCGGAAAATTGTGACTTACGCCGACACTCACGAAGGGCGCAGTACTGTGACTGTACTGGAAGCCAACAGTTGGCTGGCCCTTACGGGTACAGTACTGGCCATAATTTTATCCAGTACTGGTGTAGTACTGGAAAACCAGCACTGGTAGTTTAGTGCTGATCTAGTACTGGCATTTTACGGGCTCTGTTTCAATGGCGAGCAAGGGCCAGCCAGTGTTTGTCGTAGTTATGCCTACATTGGCAGAATACGGGCATATTACGGGCTCCAATCGATATGCTAGTAAAGGCTAGCCACTGTTCCTCGTAGTTGAGCCTAAGTTGGCGGAGTACTGGCATTTTACGGGCTCTGTTTCAATGGCGAGCAAGGGCCAGCCAGTGTTTGTCGTAGTTATGCCTACATTGGCAGAATACGGGCATATTACGGGCTCCAATCGATATGCTAGTAAAGGCTAGCCACTGTTCCTCGTAGTTGAGCCTAGGTTGGCGGAGTACTGGCATTTTACGGGCTCTGTTTCAATGGCGAGCAAGGGCCAGCCAGTGTTTGTCGTAGTTGTGTCTATAACTATTATTGTATATAGTTGACCCATCCTAGTCCGTAACTCGTTCTTCGGTTTTGGTGGCGACGCTGTCACGGTCGGTGTCGGTCAATGGTGTCGACGGTGAAAATATAGCTTCTCGTCCCACAGCCAGTTTTTTTTTTTTTTTTTTTTGAACTTATAATACTTAATTTATATTTTTTATGAATAAAATGCTTTTTGGCACTTATTCTGATTTCGTAGGTATTTAATATTACAGGGCAAATATCCAGGACACTAATAAAACCAACCATCCACAATGATAAACTATTTTCAAGCTGTTTAAATTTTCTAAATTGATATCATACATTTTATCAGTATACCTATTCCCATGCCAATGTTCGGCATAGCGCTTAGGGGTAGATATAATATAGCTGTGCAAATAATATAAATATACCGGCGTATTCAGACATCCTAAATACATAGGTATCATGTACAGCTGTTTTTTACTTACCGTGTTATAAAGGGTAATCGTTTAAGACTGAGTAGTCTGAATATCTAATTGTGTGGGTATATTACGAATTACGATATAATATTGGTAGGTACATATTTTTGTAAAGGTTTGTTCTAGTTCTACTCTATAATGGTAGCTATTTTATAGTTTTATATATGACCTACCTCTGGTGGGGTACCTTCTGATTTTAATTTTATTGTTTTTAAAACAGTATTTTGCCTTGTCTTTGTGTCAGTGTATCAAAGGTATGTCGTATACTCGTATTTGACTATAATGATTTACAATTAACTTGGTTAATACTTAAAAGCGATTTGAACCACATTTGTTTTATTTAAATGTATGTGTAATAAAATACTATTACCTAAGTATTATATTTGTATTAGCCACGATTCACGAAGTCGTACAAATTATAATATTAGTATATTCCAATACAAATATTCAAATTTCAGTTACACAGTTTCATGAAGATGACAGTTTAATAAACAAATATATTATAATATAGTATTGTATTATTAATTATTATATTGTTTAGTATAATGATTTCTGTTATAAATATAGAAATCTGTTGTTGTTAACCAGCCTATTTTCGGAGAAAACCATAATATAACGGCTGTATGCCCCCGCCGTACTGCCAATGTATTATCGTTCGATCATTTCGCGGCGTTCACACACTCACACGATATATACGAATACGATACACACATACGTACTACAGTGTTCACTGAACAGTGACTAGTCACTATTCTCTATTTTATTATACCGTATACGTCTGTGTAAGTGTTATAGCACAATACGTCTTGTTAATGTTTATGAATATTGTTAAATTATGTAAACTATATTGTGTCGTCGGTTTTTAAATTTTTTTACTAACCACCCAGCTACGACGCACGTGTTGACGTAACGTACCACGTACATCAAAAAAGTTTAGTTGTGCAGGTGCATTTTCGGTAAGTACCTACCTATCTACTTTTTTAATTATTATCGTTCTCATTATTGTTATTAATATTATAAATTGTAACTTCGTACTAAAACTCACTGTTTACATGAATCAGAATTAATATAAAAATAATAGGTTACCTATGTTATAATATAAAAAAATAGGTATTCAATTTTGTATACGCATATTGATTATTTTCATTCAATGTAATAGCCAATAGGTTTGTATAATTGTAATTAATGTTTAATTCATAGGCGTGCGCAGTCCTTGACAGGAGGGGTAGTTAAATCATTTTTTAAAATTAACATTTGTAACTCTTTATAATTTGACTTTATTAAAGCAAAAATTGGATTCGTAGGAGGGGCAGCTGCACACGCCTATGTTTATACCAAAATAAAAAATATTTATAAGAGTAAAGCATAATAGTTTTTAAATTACATCAACAATTAATGTGCAGTAGGTAATTGAAGACTAAAAAAAGTTGAGACCCCCCAACCCCCTTTAATGGGTTTTAACTTTTGGTATACATGGGCATACATTGGTATGTATTTTTATATTATGTCGTCCAGTCACATATGTTAGCATACTACTTCTAATTATATTTTAATCAATAAGATTAAGTATCATTGCATGTATGCTCATTATTTTTTCACTTTAGTATCTCTTCAAATTTTTACAATACCAAGCACATTATAATATATTACTTTATAAGTATACTTTTTAGTTATTATCTACAAAAAAAAAAAAATTTGTTAAGCCACTTACCAATTTCACCTAATGTATTTTTTTTAAATTATGTTTCAAAAGCAAATTTAGAATCGGTCAAAAGAAGCTTAGAATATAAAATCACAGAAGAGGCCAAACAAACAAGGCACTTATTTGCATCCCACAATAATATAGGAGATATTAACAAAATCACGCAAGAAGAAAACTTAGATGACATGCCCAAATTAAACTTAGAAGATTTCCAACAGTTTGATAATGAATTAAAACATAACTTGAAGTTAATAAAAAAGCTGGTAGAATTACTACTGAAACTGCACAGTTTTATTTGCTTTGTAAATCTATTTTTTATTTTTTAGAAATGTTTTATGTTGATCACCATTAAAAGTGGAGATAAATTATCTGAAAGTTTAAAAGCAGTTATTCCGAGAATAATTTCGAAGGAAGTACAATTATTATAATAATTATAGTGCTTTTGGAAGGGAAACGAATGGAAGCAAGAAACTGAACTTTTCTGGGACACAATCATACTTATTAGGTATATAATATTGTTCATATTTTGTATTTTATTTTTTTTAAGTGTTATTTATTTTTAAATTCAGAAACCATTACTACCAAAGACCCTAATTTAAAACTAAAGGATATTTCAAGCCAACTAGCCGTTGGTTTTCGGGTGCTAAGGATCGTGAAGGTGGGAAGAAAGAAAGGATTTTTAAGAAAATGAAACAGCCTTAGTAGAGAAGATAAAAGTGATTAAAATATATTAATTGTATTTTAAAAAGGTGTTGTTTAATAAAGATTTTGAAGAACTAAATTGAATTATACTTTATAAATTATTTATATCTTAGAAACACTAAAGATTGATCACTATAAGAACATTTTATTTTTTGAACTAGGCATAAACATGCTAAGTTATATATTAATTTGGAAATTGTATTCAACTTTTTTATTGTTACCTACTATATTCTACCCATTTTATAACATATTTTTTTATATTTATACATACATAGGAATAGATATTAATATATTTATCATTGTTACATTGCATGTTGGTACAATACATAAACTGACAATTATAGATCATTAAAAATATATTATATAAGTTTTATTAGTAAGGGCATGCCAGCACAGAACCAGCAATGGTAGACCAGTCACCAGTACAGAATATTATTGCACCAGTAATATTACTTGGTTAGGTTAGCCTACCTACTACAGTTAATGTTAAATGTCAAATTGTCAACAATCAACTGCTTCTTCAACTTGATAACACTAAGAGGATGTCAGATTTTTAGCGCACCATTTATTTCTCCCTCTGACCCAATCATTTTAGTGTTTTCTTAATCGTACATTTGGTATGCTACGCGTGGGTCAAAGATGGAAAACAAATAGTGCGCTGACATCCCAACCGGCAACAAGTTTACACGAGTGAGCTGGGTATGGCTCCATCATAGATAATAAAGATATGGATAGGACGGTTGCACCCAAAAACCGCACACTTTTGATTTTAGCCCAAAAAAGGTCGACCGCACAGCTTAACGGTCATTGTATAACAAATTACCGTACATTTATAGTGGGTTAAAACCGGACACTATTTTTAGTAAAAATAGTGAAAAGATAAGATTATATGATATGTACTATTGTTTCAATTTTGGGAAGAATTTTTACGTGACGGAGATCGTATAAAGTTTTTAAAAAACGTCGGCAGTCGGTTTCAGCCAATCAAACTTTGAAAGTTTTAATTTTTTTTAAAATTAATATTAAAATTTTTTTAATATACCTATACATTTTTTGTTCTACATTTTTTTTAAATTAATATTTTAAATTATTGAATTTATACATTTTTAAGTTGACATTTTTTTTTAAATTGATATTTAAATTTTTTTAATATACCTATACATTTTTTGTTTTACATTTTTTTTAAATTAATATTTTAAATTATTGAATTTATACATTTTTAAGTTGACATTTTTTTAAAATTGATATTTAAAATTTAAAAAAAAATAGAACAAATTATTAATTGTACATAAACACGTGCGTTTTTTGTTTATCGATCTTTTTGGGGTCAAAATCATAACTGTGTGGTTTTTGGATACGACAATTTCTAAAATTGTGCGGTTTTGACCTATTAAATGTGTGCGGTTTTAACCTACCAAAAGTGTGCGGTTTTTGCAGTCAACGGATAGGACATAATGGTCTTATCAGCGGTCTTCGAGGGGAACAATAAATTGAGGCCAAATAAAGTATACTTATATCGAGTATCGACTATCGACTATCAATATAAAGGAGCCTCAATTGCCTTCCCCTCCGGAAACGCGGCCTCAAATGTATTTAACATAGGCGTGGACTATCCATGGTGTCAACAATCAGAGGATCAACCTGATAATCAAACACTTAAGTTCGGCAACCTGACACTCAGGATCTTTTTATTCAAAGTGTCCTAATAAGTCATAAGACGGTTAGTTAGGTAAACCTATGGTTAGTTGAAGCCAAAGAGTCAATAGGGCCTTTGCAATTCAAGATCTTTTCCTACGTAGTCGGCATTGTTAACATAACTATTCTACCTTTACACTTTTTCGTCCCCCGTCTATCACAGCTATATACAGGTTCAGCCACTTTCATTCCACACCTCCATATGATCGGTATTCTGTCTATCCATCTCTTCTTCAGTCTTCTCGTCCATCATTTCTCCCCTAAATAACTTCTATAGCCACTCTCACTATCTCTTATCATACAGTGACCGAACCAACTAAACCTATTCTCTCTTGTTTTCACTACAATATGTACACTACCCTACACTACCCTTAATTAATTAATTTCTTATTCTATCCTCTTTTGTACCTTAACACCTTACTTATTATTCTCATATCTGTTACTCTCACTCCACTTACCTACCCTAACCTTACATTTCTTTTTCATCTTTCCCTTTCATACACCAAACATTCTGAAATCCTGTTGACCCATTTCCTTATCTTCGCCATATCACACACTTCCTAATTCCTATTCACTCAGTCTCTAGTTACCTACAAGTCATCGTACTTGATTATCGGTGAAAATATTTAAATATCATTGAGCGAATTCCCTACTCGAAAGAATTGCTTAAAAAAATATCATACCTCACCGATTTTCTAATTTTGAACACGACTTTATTGATAGCCCGAATAGTGTTATACCAGTATAATTACAATACAAATATTAAAAGTTTTCGGGCAATACATCCCCTGATCAATTAACTATAAAAAAAAAACACCTACTGAGAAATAAGAAAATACATACCCCGTGACGGAATCAAAATCTGCTACGAAACTTAGTCTTCGAAACACTGAAACGTTCACACATTTCAATCTGCTTATGATATATGATATATTTAAATGTTCACTGACGAATACCATTTCTGAAATAACATGCATCTTGCAGTAAAATGTTCTACAATATTCTAATGACCTATGCGTTACAGTCTACAGATATTATATAAACCTACCAATAAATACCTAATATTAATTTTTATTACACAGAGTTTGTAGTTTTAAATGTTGTATTCAAGGATTTCTTAGTTTTATTTTTATACCAAACAATAATTACATTTATTCACAAGTCAGTTATCAACTAGAACTCGACTACGAGTAAGACAGCGTTTGGATTGTTTGGACTGGCGTATAATTTATTATTATTATACATTGCGCCTTTGGTAGGCAGTATTAAACGTATATGCTTCTACGTTACTTAGTTAACAGATTTTCCGCGACAATAAATATTTAATTCAAGTCTAAAAAGTAAATGTAAGACCAAAATAATATAAAAACAAACTTACGCATAAACATCGACTCTTCCAGTGAAACTTAGCTGTCCTGCAGCACACGCTGTCGTCGAAGAAACAGCTATCTTCATCCGTCTACATCTCGCTCCATCTCCATCTCTCTCTACATCTCGCTAATTGCAACTTATCTAGTATACAATACTATTATCTTTATGATCTGTAATATATAATGGTATTCGATGAAAAAGATTGAAATAAGATAAAAATACATATTTTTTTGGTTTTGAATATGAAAGCTGTGAGATGATCGATATGAATTTTGTGAGAAATCTAGAGGTACTTGAAAACTGAGACGAGTGTGTTGAATGAAATAAATTAAAAAATTGATTAACACAACAATCGGTTAAAAATTAATTTAATTCAAATAATGAGATAAACCTTATTAGATCATTTAAATTGTCCAGAACAAGCCCCCCAGTTCTTGGTCGCATGCCAATTTTAACCATATACTAGACCACAAGTTTATAGACATTCTATAATGCATTCTGCTGCCGGTGGCCCTAGACACTGTTGGGGAAATTATATTTCTTTAGTAATTAAATTACGATACGAATTATAAGTTACGTAGGTACTTGTCCAATACTCCACTACCAGAATTTAAATTAAAGAATGTGATATATCTAGGTAACATATCGATCGATTTTAAAACAGAAACTTAACCTAGGTACAAATAATATCACAATATCAAATAGTGAAATGTGAAAATTTGAAGAAAATTTCCTATAGGTATATCCCGTAAAACCACCAAAATAAAACGTACGTTTGAGGTGTTCTCTTAAAACCCAAATATTTGATGCCCGTATCCCGTATGCATAGAAAATGTATGTTTCACATTTAACGAAAACTAAAACTATCGTGACGGAACTGGATTTCGAAGAACGTACAAAACAAAAATAATCGTCACCAAGTGATAGGTATAATCTGCTATGTACTTACAAATCATATTAAATAACATTAATCATTATGTATTTTCTTATTTTGTTAGGTAGGTATAAAAACCTACCTTCCTATTATAAAAGCATTACCTAATCATTGATTTAAAATTTTAAAAATTATTCTACTATAACAATAAATTAACAGTTGTAGGCAAAGTATTATAATTTAAGGTATTTTTCATAATATCCTAATTTTTGTACACCTATAACAACTGGATTTTAAAAACTACTCTACGTCTAGCGGGTATATAAGTTTGTCTGACAATAAATATTTACATTAGGTCTACCGCGTCAACAGAGTAGTAGGACAAAACTTACGTAATTATTTATTCTTCCGGCGAAACGCGGTCCCTTTGAGTGTATAATATTGTCTAGTGTCAGAGCTGTGCGTCTCCGCCAAGCAAAATGCAGCGCGCGTCTTCATATCTCCGATCCAAAAGTTCAGTCTGGAAGTATTGAGATTAATGACATTTATAAAAATAGGTACCTAGTTCAATAACCAGAATGGAACGAAATATGTGAGTACGTATTAGAATCGCTGTTCGTCTCAGATGATTGTCATTTGCCATAGATTATTTATAATTATAACCTCACCGTCCTAATCATAGAAAATAAATATATGGTCCTAACCGATGGATGATGGATATTTTTACATTATTTTCAAAAAAACATTTATTTGTTTCTACTAGACGCAAATGCGGTAAATTGAATTAAAATTTATAAAATAGATAACGGTTTTTTTACTTGGTAACCATTTATTTATTACTTGGTTTATAAACAAATTCTAATTGATATAAAATAGTAATTATATAAAAATAGTTTTATTGATCCCAATATTTAAAAATAATGTTTCAAATAAAATAATAAAAAAAAATTAAGAAATACCTATTAATTAATATGTATTACCTAAATAACAAAATAACTAAATAAATTCGTGTTTTTTTTTAAACATTTTCACGTCCCCCCCCCCCCCCTTACGAAATTGTGTCACTCCTCCTTAGAGTGGTGCACCCCTTAGGTTAAGAGCCTTTGAAATAGTTCATGTTAAAAAATCAGCAATATCCTCCCCCCCCACCCCTTGACAAAATCATTTGACTTATTTAGCTACTTTATGAATTAAGAACGATACATTGAACGTACAAAACTGTACCTACCTACATAATAGTTATCAACCTATTAACCCATCAATAATATTATATTTTTTATTGTGTACACTAATCGATTGGTATATACAAAATAACGTTAAGTTATAAATAGGACGTGGAATTAAATGTATTAAAAATAAGAAAAATGCCTTAAAAATACGATTTAATGCACTTATATTACAAAGCTTAATAAAATGGCCAGAAAAATTAAAAGTCCAATTTAAACGAATATAAAATAGAATTTAGATAAGTGTATAGGTAGTGTATTCGTTATATTTTGAGTTTCATTATAGCACATCAGTCGATCAGATGCTATTTAATATTTTAAAATAAAAAAATTCGACAGTAATTCCATATTGGCAAGTGTTGTTTTCTATAACTGGAGACTGAAGTTATAGTATCGAACATAATGGGTACGTAAAAAAATAGAAATATAAGAAAAAAAATGACCTTTATTTAATTTTTTTCTAATAAGTTTTTATAAAATTGACTTTATCCCATATAAATGTTCTATTTCATTTTTAAATTCGTTGATAATATATGAAACGAATTCCTTGCTTGGAAAGCAATGTTTTAGAAAATTCAGAAAATGCAGTTTATATTTAAATATTATAAATAATAATTTCTGATGCATTGATGCGGAAGAGTGAGGGGGTGGACAATCAGCCGAACCGAAATCTAACATTTTAAACACTTAATATTAACAATTTTTCACACACGCGTCATGGTATGAAAATAAAAAAATATTTATAATTCATATTTATACCGATTTTCTACCGAAAAAATATACTTTAATCTCAATATTATTTATTAGTTAACGATATCTTTGCTCAGAATCGTTTTTCGTTTGTTCGTTTTGTATTTTAATAATTTATACGTGGATATATTATTATTACTAATAATTATAGTAGTTGTGTTTGTTTTATTTCATTAATTTATTTAGTACTATACCAATAAATTATATATTAATTAATAATTTTTAAAACATTGTGTTCAAAAAAATAAAAAAAAAATGTGATTTCAATTAGAGTCTTGTAATGTACCTACCTATATTTAAAAAATAAATAAATATAATAATAACTGTTGAACTTTTAGGGACATAATAGGTAACACATTCGTGTATGTAGTATTACACTATTTATATAGGTATATTTATATACCTATACGAGTATATGAGTAGGTATATTATTCATAAGTGCGCACACGTCAGGATAGGCAGTTGACCATTCCGTGAATATACTTTTATGTGTACATGGTTATACATCCCTAATCCTTATGATATAGAATATAGATATTAGGTGAACAATAGAAGTTAAGTATGTGACACTAAATTAATAGTTACCTATAACTTATAACGTTGTATTTGGAAAAAAAATTACCAGTTATTAATTAAAATTGTATCTTATGACTATTATCAGTTATAACTTTATAAGTCATAACATATATTTCTATAAATTAAACCAAAATATTTATATATTTATATTAAGTACCCTGTATAGGTATGCACCTATTAATTATAATTATTCTACAAACAGGGACTGGAAAAACGACGACGGCATTTATATCTCGCGTATTTTATACATTTCTAGTCCGGAACTAAAATATGCGCCTACAACACTTGGATAGCACATTTTTCGTGACATTAAATATTTGTTTTAAGCCTTAAAAGTAAATTTAAGCCCCAAAAGAATATAAAAACAAACTTACTTTAATTATCGACTCCTTCGGCGGAATCCGTGACGTGTGTGAATTGCGACGCCCATGAGGAAACGCTCCAGAATACAGCCAGAACTTAGAATATTGTGATTTATGAAAAATAAAATTATACGAAACGCAGTAAGTTTTTTGCTCATATCTTCTTTGCTTATTGAAATTTTAGAATTTTTAATCGACTGTGTCTTCTGCAACGACTTTGAGATTTGCCATAGATTAAATAAATAAATGATAGATATTATACTAGGTACGTCAATATGATGAATCCACGGATATAATATAATGCAACTTTTTATAACAAAGAGTTCTGTATTAAGGACCAATTTGTTCATTGAAATTTGATATGACAATAAACCAAAATAGTTTATAATTTTGAATTTGAATTATAATAATATGATATAGGTATTATTTAAATTATTATTTTCGTTTATCAATTTAATTATTGATTAAGGTGGTGAATAGATATCAGATGCACAAGAATATTTTTATAAGAGCATATTGTATTTTATGAATTATTAAATAAAAATGTGATTACTGGATTTTAGAGTTAACATAAAGCCATAAACGTATACAGTGAATTCATCAAATACTATAATACCAATTACCAACTATATTTTTACAATGATGTGTGTTTTTTTTTTTTTAATATTTTTAATTATTTTTTCTTGTGGTCTGTGTAAGCGATAAGGATTCGTAATAAAGATTCAATTTTCATATATAACATTATATTATAGGCACTCAGTATGTAATCATATGTTTATTTTTAGTTTAATTTAATTGTAGGTATTTAGTAAATAATAATAGGTATACGAAATTGTGTTTTCGAATAGCAATTTATTGTTTGTATTAATACCTACACCATAATAGGGAACTAAAATTTTGTAAATTATGTACAAATGTATTTTTGGTGTTTTAAGGCTGCTGTAAGATCAATTTATGAGAATCCTTGCATTAAATTGTTAGGATTATTTGATATGAATAATTATTTTATTACATATAGGTTTATTACATATTGGTAAGTCGATCAGAAACTATATTTACACTGAATGTTAATAGTAAAAAGCTATTGAAATATCTATTATTTGTATTATTTGTTAATAATAATTAAGACTTAAATATTAGCAGTAATCTTGTTCCTTTCACAAAATGTTTTTTAATTATTTTTAATTTAATTTACATTTATCCCAAAGTGATCTCTGAATAATCATTCAATGATGAATTTAATAGTTACATTCTCGGTTACATTAATTGGATTATAAATTAAAATAAACTACAGTTTCCAGCTTCTACTACAACATTATTTTATGTTTTTAATTTTTTAAACGCAGTCTGCACCTTGTGTTGGTGATTTTACACGTAATATAATAAAATTGATACTAGTGATTAGTAGGTAATGTTATTGTTAGTTATTGTTTAATCAAATTATTTACACGATTATTAACTAAAAAAATATCTATGAAGTATAAACATCCGCATTTCCATTAACTATAAATTCATAATTGTATGAGCTATACATGTTACATAATATATTTTTCGAAAAAACTATTTAAAAAAACAAGAATAATTCCTATTTGATGTCACACGGGTTGATCTAGCAACTGACTGCTACGACAACTGTGCAATTTTTTTTAAGCATAATACGTTTTGAAAACGTCCAGAAAAGAGTTTGTTTTAAGACTGTCTGTCTTGATAACAACTAATTTAATTTAGAGTGTATTGTTATATTATATTATAATGAAATTAATAATTATAGTAAAATATATAATTGCAAGACATTTAATACCTATATCTATAGCCCTCTAGGGTATAAACTACACTAAAAAAGGTGTAAGTATGCTGATAAAATATATGAGGTGTATAATGTATTTATGTATGTAAAAATATAAAATATAAAGATTAATAATATTATATTGTTTTAAATACTTCGCGCAAACCTAAGGTGATACCCGGCGTATAGTATAACATGCAAAAAGGTGCGTATTAAACTTGGCGTGGTGAAACGAAGACGGTCTCGCGTATTTTATACATTGCGCTATTGGGATTAAACTTATAAATGCTTCTACGTCACGTAGTTAACAGATTGTCCGTGGCAATAAATATTTAATTTAAGTCTAAAAAGTAAATGTAAAATAGTAGGTAATAATATGAAAACAAACTTACTCGTAAACATCTACTCTTCCGGTGAAACGTAGCTAGAGTGCCGCCATCGCCGAAGAAACAGCTATCTTCATCCATCTTTATCTAATCATCTCACTCCGATGAGCTGAAACTTGAAAGTATCGAAATATTTTATGAAAATAACCTGATCAAACGAAATTTGCGAGTTTGTGTTACAACTTATCCGGTTTAACAAACTGTCCGTTTATATTTGTGGCCTATTATTTTTTTGTTCACTGAAATCAAAATATACAATATATTATATTTATAATACAATAGTATTGCTGAAATTATTAGAATTGTTAACCGTCGCCGACGAATTTCGACAATTGACGATTGCCATAGATATTATAAAATATACTGTTTATTATGATAAATCCATAGAACTTATATATTATAGTATTATCTAGTACTATCAGTATTATCAGTACCTATACGGTATATTGATAAATCGTATGTTCTTTTACAGAAATCTTTGTCATCTGCAATGCACCTATTCTGGTTTTCTATTTCAATTATAGTTCGCATGCCAAATTTAACTATACAAACTGGTCCGCAAGTTTATAGACATTCTAATACATTCTCCCGCCAGTGTCAATAGACAAAGTGTTTGAGAAGTTATATTTTTTTGGTACCTAATTAATTTACAATATGAATTATTATAAGTTACCTATGTAGGTACTTGTCCAAAACTCGACTACCTGCAAATCATTGGTTTTTATGGTATAGCCTTACGAAGTTCACGATTTTCGGTGTTTTACGCACCCGTACAACGCTTAAAGTTTACCAAGCTTAAGTATTACAAATTAATTTTTTTTTTAATCTAGGTAAATCAACGTTTTAAAATTGATGATGCAAAAATAATTCTGACACCCACCCATGGTGGTTTTACATAACAAGTCGAGGGATGTTTTTGATTTTAATTTTTCGAGCAAGCGCAGTGTGGTATACCGGGTACATATGAAAATACCAAAAATTTCAATTAGTTATAATACAATATATAACTTAAAAATAAGACTGACCGCCAAGTTCAGACTTCCCTGTCGTTTTCAGTTAAAAACTAATGATTTCCGGCAATATCGTTCTTAATTTGTTGTTACTTGTAATATATACATATGCCTATTTTAAAAATATTATTCGTGGGTAATTGAAACGTCTAAAATATATTATCATATACAAATACGATAATAAACAAATAATAATAATTCAACTTAACCGACTACGGTATTAATAATATTTAATAATATCAATATAAATATAGTATACAATATCCTAGGCTGACAAATCGTCTCCACTTAAAATCGTTTTTCGTATACTATGATATTATATCATTGAATTCAAATTTAACACTATCCATAACAGTCATCCACTTGTAACCTACTGTTTAGCAGAGTCACTTCCAATTTTTTTTTTTAGATTCTGAGGGAAGCGATGAATGTATTGATTTTACAATGATGTGTGTTTTTTTTTATTTTTTTTTGTTGTGTCTGTCATCACCTTTTAGGACAGTAAAAGTGCTTGAATTTTCTTTAACAGTAACTTTTCTGATAGGAAAGTGAATCTAGTTGGTACTATGGGGGGTCAAAAGTAAAATCTTCCCAGTAGTTTTCAAAAGCGACGTGAAAAACAAAGGAAAAACGGGAATTTTTTACGCAAAGTCCGTTTTCGAGAAAATCGATTTTGGTTTATTAACGTTTGAAATTCATATTTTTACAACATTTGATATTCACTCGATTTCTCATGTAACGATTTTCTTATTTTATTGTTATTGAAAAAAGAATGACTGTAGATACTTGAAAATTTCACTGAATGTTTATATTAGCATTTTCTATACACCATAAAATGTTGAAAATATTTTGACTCTTTTTGAGCTGTTTACGGACATAGTCAGTTTTCAATTATTTTAGTTTTTTTTTTATATAAATATCAATAAAATTTTATTTGCTGGGTAAAAAAGCGTGAAAATTTAATATAAGGCTGCTGATATATCGTTCTAATAGCAGTTAAAAAATATTATAAATACATAGGCTCAATTTTTATTTATAAGCATTTAAAGTTCAAATTTTGACAACATTTATCAAATTTATAATTTAATAATTATTTTGTAGTTAAAAATTTATAAAATGTTCAACTTTTGTAGCTGAGGATTAAAAATTTAAAACAAGGCTCCACGTAAATAGGTTATATATAAATATTACTTTATTCACTATAATGTCATCAAATATACTTGGTAATATCATAGGCTGACGGACGGTTTTCGCTCAGAATCGTTTTTCTTATACAATGATATTATATCATTGAATTCAAATTTAACACCATCCATTACAGTGACCCACTTGTAACCTACTGTACAGCAGAGCGACATCCACTTACCCACCTTTTTTTAATTGACCTCCCTTTTTATTTAATTCCTGGTTATTATTTTTGTCTTTTAGTTTATCTAGTTTTGTATGATTAAAATATGTTTCCTTTATACCCAAATAATTTTTAAGTACCTACAAATAATATAGAACTCAATTTTATTTTAACAATAAATACTTTTATTAATACAGTGTTGACTTTGTAGATGGGTAGTAATAAATTAACTGTACATTCAGGATTACATGCATTCAGGTGAATAATTATAAGATTGCAATGATAGATGTAAGATGTAAGATGTATTGTTGATTCATCAATACAATGCTGGGTGGACTTGAGGACTTCCCATGTTCAGCGACCGGCGTCGACCCGTTTTGTGGCACAGCGGAAGCTTCGTACAGCTGACTGTTCGACAAAGACACTGTAATATTATTTGAAAAATATTATTTCTACTTAATCGTAATAACTGGGTATAATGAGTTTAATATTATATTATATTACAATAAATATTAAGTACCTATATTATTAGCTTCTAATAATTGGGACGTCATTTTTGTAGATATTGATCCGGACAAAATGATGCTGGCCCAGCGCTATGTCACGGTTTATGGCGTACCTATCCAATGAAATTGTTGGAGACTCTTTCAAACTGGGCAATCTGATAAACGGTGACGTGATCGTTACTTCGCGGCCATCATAGGGTAGACCAGAATACACAAAAATGTAGGTCATCGGGCTGTCGGCTGTATGTATGATAAAGTCCTGGAAGTGGAAATTACAATAGCCCCTAAAATGCTGTTACATCTCAACCTTAATAAAAACAAAGAATGATTAAAAAATGGCAACGGAATTGGCCTACAAATTTGAAAATAAGTTTATGGACAGATAACTTCTCAACGTAATATTATGACCGATCCAATAATATCTTTCCATAGGTACATCAGACCTTTGTGCGACGGCTGTTCACCAACGTATCGACATCCACCAGATAACTTTGGTAAGTTTTCAAACTATACCGCTCATTCTTACGGAATGCTAAAGAAAATTAATTTATTGGATAAATATTATACTATAACAATTTTTAAATATAGACGTTTTCAACTCACAGTTATGCAGATGGATGTCGACCAGTTTGGGAGCGACTCCATTGTTCTAATGAATTCAAACATAAATAATATTTTATTATAATATTTTTATATGTATATAGGTACGGTTAGGTATATTAAATTAATTAAGTAGGTACTATATTAATATAGTCTATTAATTATTTTTTTACTATGCTTTTATTGTATTAAAATATACACAATGACTTATAACTTACATTATTGGACCGGACATACAGCAACGTCGAGTTGAGGTACCTGTCCATAAACACATTTTCATCAGCAAAATATAATATAAAATATAAAGTAAAGAAATGCATAAAGAAAAAACTGTATTTATTCATACAATTTTGAAATCAAAAACATTAGAACAAGATAATGCTTTCTTGATAAATTAAAAATATTTGAAGATTTTATTTGTCATACGTTTACATGGCAATAGTAAAATTCTATTAAACCTATTAGGTACGTAAACAACATTTATTAATTATTAATATGACAAATATTTCAAATTTCAAAAAAGGGGGACCATCGTGTTAATACCCCTCACTTTGGTTTTTGGATAGCGCTGGGAGTTTTTGTGCAAAAACGTCGGGACCTGGTGCACATTTCTGCACAAACGATGCACAAACGTTTGGCACCTTAAAAATTTTAATTTTCCAAAAAGAGGGTGTCTCGTTTCAATGGCCCCCCCACTTTGTTTTTTGGATAGCGTTGGGAGTTTTTGTGCACAAACGTCGGGACCTGGTGCACATTTCTGCACAAACGATGCACAAACGTTTGGCACATTTAAAAATCCAAATATTCAAAGTGGGGGGGGGGCTACCGTTTCAATGCCCCCCCCCAAATTGTTTTAGGGATAGAGCTTTCAGTTTTTTTGCACATTTCTGCACAAACAATGTACAAAGGTTTGGCGTGGTCAGAAGTTCAAATTTCGAAAGTGGGGGGGCCATTGAAATGGACTTACTCAAAATAATTTGCTAATTTTCGTGATTTTTTCGTATTTTGTTAAAATTTGAACTTTAAATGCTTATAAATAAAAACTGTGACTAAAGATTTTTAATTTTTTTCATCTGCCTTTGAAACAATTACCTAGGAGCCTTCTATTAAATTTTCAAGCTTTTTTACTCAACAGGTAAAATTTTATTGATATTTATAGAAAAAAAAACTAAAAAAATTGAAAATGACAATGTCCGTAAGCAGCTCAAAAAGAATCAAAATTTTATGGTGTATATAAAATGCTAATATAAACATTCAGTCAAAATTTCATGTCTCTACGGTCTTTTGTTTTAGAGTTACACCAAAAACCAAAATCGATTTTCTCGAAAACAGATTTTGCGTAAAAATTCCCGTTTTTCCTTAATTTTTCTTTTGTTTTTCACGTCGCTTTTGAAAACTACTGGGAAATTTTTACTTTTGACCCCCCAAAGTACCAACTAGATTCACTTTCCTATCAGAAAAGTTACTGTTGAAGAAAATCCAAGCACTTTAACTGTCCTAAAAGGTGATGACAGACAAAAAAATAAAATAAAAAAAAACACACATCATTGTAAAATCAATACATTCATCGCTTCGCTCAGAATTTAAAATAAATAAAAAATAAAAAATGAAAAAAAAAACACAAATCATTATAAAATCAATACATTCGCCGCTCCGCTAGAATCTAAAAATGTCAATTATTTAATTGTTTGATTTTTTGTTTTTCGAATAATATCAAAATAATGAAACATATCTAAAATAATATCAATATAATATTATAGAAGGTATATTTTCCATTTTTTTTTCGAATAATAACTTATTTAATTTTTTTTTCTTGTTGATGGGCCCCTCATTTAAACATAAAATCTAGCAAGGGAATGCAATGCATACCTTGCTTTCCCTATTGTTGCGGCACTGTTTCCAGGACTTTCAGGTTGTAAAATTCCAACTATACTCCGTTCCACGAGAGAGTACGACCGCCCGTGCATCGAAATGAATTAGCTCCGATGTCGCGAGGCCAAATTTCCCCCACCTAACCTAACCCCCACGTGGCTTCTGCTTTCTGTATACAGCGGCTCAAGTAACGCACCACAAATATTAACCACAACTAACCATTATAATACAATATATCTATATAGGAGTTATTTTTATGAAATAGGTATAATTTATTTTGATTATTACTTTTTTATTATTTAAACTACCATAAAACATGTAAAAATAATAAACATGATTACACCAGTAACCGCTCTGTAACAACGTCGTTCGACAGCGATCGACAAATAGCGACAGTTGGCAACATTGACAGGAATGTGGTGGGGATGCGCGAAAATGAACATGTTTTGGTCGCCACCCAGTCACACTCTCTCGTGGAACGGAGTATATTACGGTAGCCACATTTCAGCACCCTGAATCTGTGGTTTAGTAATCGTATACACCAGAATAAAGCGTAGCTTAAGTCATATTAATATAAGTGAACAGCATGGTTTTCGATCGCAAAAATCGACCATAACAAGTAGTGTTGCTTTCACTTCTTATTTATCAGAAGTTATCGAACACAGATATCAGGTATTCAGGTTGATGTCATATATACAGATTTCGAAAAAGCATTTGACACAGTGGACCATGGTTGCCTTATAATGGTTCCCAAGTCTTAGGCATTGGAAATCCCTTTCTTTCTTGGTTGTACACTCACATCACTGGCAGAAAACAATTCGTTAAAATCAAAGATGCTGTTTCTGACTTATCCGTGGTACCATCTGGTGTCCCTCAGGGAGGTCACCTTAGTCCGCTTCTATTTATTTTATTTGTTAACTCAATCACTAAGTGTATCACAAAGGCTAAACTTCTTCTATTGGTAGATGACATAAAAATTCATAGTAGAGGATCTTTGGTCACATTTTTATCAAAAACATTTATAAATAAACTCATATTAGCAAATGGTCAAATAATGCAAGAAAGTATAGTCAATGAAATTACACAAGCCCAGATTTTTAGTATCCTTGTTGATTCAACTCAAGATGTCGCAGTCTTAGATCAACTAGTTATATGTGTAAGATATACTTTAAAAAATAATGTTTATGAACAACTTTTAAAACTAAATATTGCTCATGATTCTACCGGTATTGGCTTATTTAAATTAATTGCAAGTGAATTTTTTAAATTAAATATTGATATGTCAAAAATTGTTGGTTGCTCTTTTGATGGTGCTGCTAACATGAAAGGTGCCTATAACGGTATACAGTATCATCTAAAGAGCACTAATTCTTTATATATATATACGCACTGTTACGGACATGCTTTAAACTTGGTCATGGTAGATTCAACTAAGTGTTGTCAAAATGCTGAAATGCTTTTTGGTTAAGTTCAACAATATGCCACATTTTCACCTGATTCACATAAAAGAACAAAAGTTTAGTCTGAATTAACTAAAAAAATGCACAAATGTTATGATAAGCTAAGAAAATTAAATTTGATTGAAGCCACTAGATGGTGGAGCAAAGACAAAGCTGTAACTTCTATTATACAATTTAATGAGCCTAATATTGAAAATTCTCGGTTTTTACTATTCATACATTTTTTGTTACAAATAATTTCTAAGGATTCAAAATTTACTGCACGCAATATTTTGAAACGTTGGTCTAAATTTGAAGTTATATTTACTGCGGTTATTTATATTGATATTTTTAGTGTATATTATCTTGTTTCTACATTTTTGCAGTCTCGTTCATTAAATTACCTTACAGCTTTTAACATGACTAAAAACTTATTACATGAAGTTAAAAAAGGAGAGATAATTCTGATTAAAAAATTATTAAGGTTCATTCTGATGTTCATAATTTTATACAAAAAATTAATAATGCATTGGAATCAAATGGTGATGATTTTAGTAAAAAATGTTTAAAGAAAGTTAGAGAAGCTAAAAAAAAAAAAAATGCCAGGAGAACTAGCAGCTGATTAGACTCTTCTCTTTCAACAGAAAACCGAATTAAAGTTTATTTATTTATTTATAATATATAAACGCTAAACGGCAATTTTAAACAGATTAAGTTTAAATTTAATAGATATAACAATAATATAATAATACAAATGCACACAAAATTAGAACATATGGAAAAACACAACATAATTTAAACTAAATGGTAATACCTTAATTTAGCTATATAAATCTATGATATAACATATTTATAACAATGATATTATTTAATTACTTATTAAAATCAAAATTAAGATTGTTAAGATTACGAAGCATTCTGTGCAAGGGGTGATTATGTCCGTATAATGTATTGTGAGTTGGAACTTGGAATAGTGCGTGATTTCTGGAGAAGAAGGAAGGGATATGAAAACATATTTTAGAGAGGAGATCGGGTGCATCTATGGTGCCACCTAGGAGCGAGGTTATAAAGCGCTCATCGGCATCTTGTCGACGAGTTGACAGCATTGGTATTCCCAATGAACTACGAATTAAGGAATAGTCATGCGTAGGGTGAGGTATCTTCATTATGTAGGCAATGTAGGAAAGAAATCTATTTTGTACATGCTCGAGTCTTAGTTCGTCTTTAGCTAGGTAGGGATGCCACACCACCACACCGTATTCTAATATAGAACGTACTAATGAGAAGTATAATGTGCAGAGACAACGAGCAGAAGAAAACTGATTAGTATTGCGTTTAATAAAACCCAATACTTTTAAAGCTTTACCTACAGTGACATTTATATGGTGCTCAAAATTTAATGATGGTGAGTAATGAATACGAAGATCTTTATAGAGTAAGACACGATTAAGAGAATTGCCATTAAGAAAATAGTTGTGGTAGATAGGAGATCGCTGCCTAGAAAACGACATAACATGACATTTGCTTATATTAAGGCTAAGATCAATGGAGTACGCCCAACTTGCAAAAATATCTAGTTCTGACTGTAGGATATGACATTGATTAAGATTGTCTATTTTAAGGAATATTTTTATGTCATCAGCAAAAAGAAGGAGTTTAGCCTTAGTGATCCATTTGGTTATCGAGTTTACAAACAGAATAAATAAAAGAGGACTAAGGTGGCCTCCTTGAGGGACTCCAGATGGTATCACAGCTAACTCTGAAATTGCATTTTTGAATTTTATGAATTGTTTTCTACCTGTGATATAAGAGTGCAACCAAGATAGTAGGGGATTCCCAATGCCTAAAGACTTAAGCACCATTATGAGGCAATTGTGGTCCACTGTGTAAAATGCTTTATTAAAGTCTGTAAAGATTACATCTACCTGACCTCTGTGTTCGATAACTTCTAATAAATAAGAAGATAAGGCAACACCACTTGTTACGGTTGATTTATGTGATCTAAAACCATGCTGCTCACTTATAATAAGATGATTAAGACTACGCTTTATTTTGGAGTATACAATCGATTCAAATAATTTACCAATATGTGGTATTATAGAAATTGGTCTGCAGTTTTGGATATCAGAAGCGTCACCAGATTTCAGAACAGGTGCTATAGAGGATATTTTCCAAACCTTAGGAAAAATACCTAAATCTAACGAACGCCTGAATAGTAAATAAATTGGATAAGCAATAGAAAAATGACAATTGTACAAGCATTGAGCGGATATGCCATCTGGACCATTAGAGTAAGTATTTTTTAACGATTTAAGAGCGGGAAAAACATCTTCGACAGTAAACATTATATCGGAAGGAAGTTCATAGGATAAGTAATCAGATGAGCCAGTAAATGGTGGAAGTTGAACGTCGAGGAGAAATGAGTTGAAAACAGATTAGCTGATTCAGTTGGAGTATTTGAGGCAATATTACCGAGATGGAGTGATGACGGAATTGGAGGTTTCTGTTTTAGATTATTTACAAATTTCTAGAATTTGGAGGGGGAAGATGATAGAGCCTCCTCGGTATGCCTAATATGAGCCAAGTAATCAACTTTTGACTGGCGTTTACATTTTGCTCTATATTCAGAGAAAACAAGATAATCAGATATCGACTTGGATCGCTTATAAACTGCATGGGCTTTCTTCTTGGTTATTATAAGATTTTTGAGAATGGTGGATGTCCATTTAGGAAATTTAGAAGGTGAAAAAACTTTGTTGGGAACAAACTTATTTATAGAGCTCAGAAGTGCATCGTTAAAGACAACAGCAGAATCATCAACTGAATAAAGCGAAAAAGTATTTTCCCAATCAAACAATCCTAGATAACGGAGCATCGATTTATAATCAGCCAATTTATAATCACGGTATTTATGACTGTCTTGAGCAGTTATCAGAGTTGGAAGTGGAAAAGATATAAACAAAGGTGGGTGGTAAGAATCCGGAGAAACGATTGGAGTGTTGGCAAGTTGGACAGTAGGTGTGTCAAAACTAGAAAATACCAGGTCAAGAAGGCATCCACGGGCTTTAGGCACTTGATTGAGCTAGTAAAAATTATAGTACGAGAAAGAATCGACAAGATGAGTAGAAATGTTAGACATGGTACCAGATGGAAAAAGACCTTGGCTGCTTTTGGACCATTTAATAAGAGGTAGATTATAGTCACCATAGAGAAGAATAGATGAAGGGTTGGTAGATGATATTAAGTGTTCGATAGAGCTGGTATGGGCCTCAAAATCTGGGAGCTTGGACATAGGTGGTAAGTAAACTGCACCTATAAGAATTTTAAATGAATTAATGGACAGAAGGGTATATACTTGCTCGAGCGTATTGAGATTTGTACAGGTAAGAGATGTTTTAATATAAGACTTGGTTGCAATGAGAACACCACCTCCTCTTGAGTAGTTACTGTTAAGATAATTTCTGTCAACCCTGAAGATTTGATAGCCATTGAGGCCAAGTTCAGAGTCATGGACGTCAGGAGAGAGCCATGTTTCTGTGAGGATAATAACATCATAACAAATAAAAAGGGGAATAGAACTTCTAAAATTACTTAATTTAGTTTTTTAACCCACGGACATTTTGGTAGAAAATGTTTAAACTATTTAGATTACAATTCAAATGATTATTATTTTTAAAGCGGTTTACAAAATCAAAAAATTCAGTAGATGTATTAACAGATAATTTACAAAGATAACATGAAGCCAGGGGTACCAAATGAAAACATTGAGGATCGATGAGATATGATGATGATTGACTGACGTCACCACAGGTCCCTGGGTGGTTCAAGCTGGTTAGTTTTTTGCAAGGGTGACATGACGATGAGTAGTATGGTTTAACTGAAAATCCTTATTTGCCTGGACAATGGAAGGAACGCCGTTGAAATGTCTGACCACTATATTATTTTCTCCGTTCTTCCTACGCTGTTCCAAATCGGCATAAACCTGACGTACTTGTTGCCGCTCCATTAATGTACGATCACGAACAACAGACACCAATAATGGTGGGTCGGTAGCAGCACGAGAGCGCATACCGGTTACAAAGTCCTTAATGAATTTTTGGGAAGTGATCTTTGATGAAAATATGACTTTTAATGGACGGGGGTTCTTACCAATAGTGCGACCCAATCTGATCATCTTCACATCTGGAGGCAAATACATAGCAAGTGGTAGAATGGACTCAGACAGATGCTGTAGGTCATTAGATAAACGTTCAGTTGGTATAGTAGCAGAAGATTCAATAAGTCCGTGGACGATGACATTAAAAGAACATTTTTCTCTTTCTGATAGTTCTTGAAGAAGCTGAGGGATATTGTCTCCAGATGAAGAGGTCAATTTACCCACGTCAGATTCAATGACACCGGTCCTATTGTTGAGAGTAGAAAGTTCGTTACGAAGAGAGGTATTGTCTGCTCTTACATCAACAATTTGTGAAGCTAGTGAGTCAACACTAGCTTGAAGTTCACAAAACTTTTTATTGAATGAAAGGGATAGCCTTACATTGAGCAAGAGTAGCATCCTGAGTTTTACGCATGGCCGAAATTACTCGATTAAATTCTTCAGACGATAGTGGGGTGGGTGAAGGTGGAACTGAAGACTTGGCAGATCTGAGCAACATTTGCTGGTCAGAGACTGCAGGTGAATTAAGATTATCCGAAGACATAGTTGAATTTGTGGCAGATAAAACTCCTTAAATGAAAAGAGATGCAAGACAAATAGCAGTAGTAGTTAAGCGCCTTGAATAATCAGTTAAAGCAAAATAATCTGATTCCAATATAAACGATAACGTAATTAGGATGACCTTGTCACGTGCCACGGACGAAATGAAGATAACGAGAGTAATAATACAATCGTGTATACGTGTGCACTGTGCTGTAATGAGCAGCAAACGTCGATAAGATGTATTAAATATAAATTTACCTTCACTTCTTGAACAAAAGGAAAACGGCCTTTAATGGAAATATATTAAACAGACTGACTCAACACCGACACCAGTCTGTACGCGAACTTTTTATAATTTTTTGGACTTAAGAATGAAAAAAAACTGACTATAATGTCCGGTAAAAACAAAAAGAGAGCGCGGAGCTAATTAATATTACTGTTATTATCTTCTGTATAAAATGCAGAATTAAAGTTGAAACATATAACATATTAGATGTTATGACATCTAGTATAGAAAAGAGGTTCATCAGTAACTTGGAGTTACTTACAGATTGTATCTGTCTAAATCAGGAGTCGGTAACCTTTTGAGAGACGGAAGAGCCAAAAGTTACAATTTACAAATTTTCCCAGTTTTTAAAGAGCCACTAAAAATGTTTGTTTCAATATTATATTAAAATAGTGCATATATTTGCTTATAATATAAATTTAATTTTTGATTTAAAATAAACGACTTTAAACCAGGGACTGGAAACCTTACTGGAAAGAACCGGAACCGATTGAATATTGGGAACCGAAACCACATTTTTAAAAATAATTTAAAAACCATATATTGATTTATAGCTATACAGTATACCCGTATACCTGCGTATCACAGATTATATTATAAGTATACGCATCAACCAAAAACTGGAGACGTCGTTATACGCCGTATACCCGCGTATACGCCCCACTACACCACTGCTTGCGGGTCGTGGTTTCGATTCCGGTCGCCGGGATTGTCGTTAATTTGCGGCGGCCATGATGATCCATATTTTTTTTTCGTTATTTACCTTTTGCTACCACTTCCACCTATATTATTCGTAATTAATGAAAATTTTACGATTTTTTTCAAAATTCGAGTTTTACCGCCTATTCGGACTCCGTACAGTTCCGTTGAAACCTTATTCGCGTTCCCTCCTAGATGTATAGGTGACTCGCGGCCGCACTTTGTTCGCGACGAGTCCGTGGGCCGATTGACATCGCGGAGAGCTCCGCCGTCGTGTCGCTATTACTATCTTACACAGGCTTGAATATATGCGCCCGAAACGTTTTTAATTTATTACTTAATTTTGTGTTTTTGTGACAGTAATGAACGCTGTCCGCGATTCGACGCAGTCGGATTGCATACCTGACCTCGTGACCCGGCCGTCGCACATTGTCCGCTATCCGACGAAGTCGGATTGCCTACCGGGAACACTGAGGTAACTGACCTGCCAGACACTCCAGAAAGACGGCGGCTATATGATTTGCATGGACGCCAGAAATATTTTGAATTTTTTTTACGTAATTTTGCGTTTTTGGTGACAGTAATGAACGCTGTCCGCGATTCGACGCAGTCGGATTGCATACCTGCACCACTGAGGTGACTGACCTGCTAGACACCCTAAAAATACGGTGGCTATATGATTTGCATAAAAGCCCGAAATGTTTTGAATTTTTTTCACGGAATTTATTACTTAATTTTGCGTTTTTGTGACAGTAATGAACGCTGTCCGCGATTCGACGCAGTCGGATTGCATACCTGACCTCGTGACCCGGCCGTCGCACATTGTCCGCTATCCGACGAAGTCGGATTGCCTACCGGGAACACTGAGGTAACTGACCTGCCAGACACTCCAGAAAGACGGCGGCTATATGATTTGCATGGACGCCAGAAATATTTTGAATTTTTTTTACGTAATTTTGCGTTTTTGGTGACAGTAATGAACGCTGTCCGCGATTCGACGCAGTCGGATTGCATACCCGCACCACTGAGGTGACTGACCTGCTAGACACCCTAAAAATACGGTGGCTATATGATTTGCATAAAAGCCCGAAATGTTTTGAATTTTTTTCACGGAATTTATTACTTAATTTTGCGTTTTCGGCGACAGTAATGAGCACTGTTCGCGATTCGACGCAGTCGGATTGCCTACCGGGAACACTGAGGTGACTGACCTGCTAGACACTCCAAAAAGACGGCGGCTATATGATTTGCATGGACACCCGAAAATTTTGAATTTTTTTTTAAGTGATTTTGCGTTTTGAGTGAGAGTAATGAACGCTGTCCGCGATTCGACGCAGTCGGATTGCATACCTGACGACGTGACCCGGCCGTCGCACATTGTCCGCTATCCGACAAAGTCGGATAGCCTACCCATATTACTACGGCGAACGTCATTCGAGGTGTCTGACATGCTAGACACCCATAAAAAGACGGCGGCTATATGATTTTCATGGACCCCCGAAATGTTTTACAATTTTTTTAACGGAATTTATTACTTAATTTGCGGTTTCTGCAGCAGTAATGAACGTTGCATACCTGTTGTCGAGACATATAAGTCCAACGTCGAGGTAGGTGACTGACCTGCTAGACCCCAAATAAATCGAGGTGGCTATATGATTATCCGAAATATTTGAATTCTATTACTTGATTTGGCGTTTTTGAAGGCAGTAAAAAACTTACAGCTCTCCGGTTAACTAATACACCATCCTTATCACAAATCCACCATTCTTATCATTAATCCAACATCCTTATCAGCAATCCAAAATCCTTATCACTAATCCACTGTTCTTATCAAAATCCACAGTTCTTATCACCGGACTTCCGTATCACCCATACACCGTGTCGGCTCGAGTCGACGGCCAGACCACAAGATCACTGCGACTTCCGACATCGACAACACTCCTCACCAACCCCGGGGGGTCTGTGGGTCTCCCCCAGCGACGCTCGGAGAGCTAGTCCACCTATATAAAACAGAGACCCGTGTGGCGCCGCCTATGGCGATTTCTTGTTACCTGTAGTCAAACCTCTAATGAAAAAATTCGATGGGCGGTCTCCCGGCGGCGGCGGAGCCGTCGCTGCGTTATTAACGCTCCTTATCACTTTTCATGATTTTTTCAAAATTTTCAAAATTTCTTCAGATTTTTCGTCTTTACTCCGTCCGAGTACTTTCCGTGTCCCCGCACGGACCTTATTCGCGTTCCCCGCTAAATTTACTGGCCACGCGCGGCCGTACTTTTTTCCCGGCTAGCCCTCCGCGGCCGAGACGACGTGCTTTACGTCAGCCGCCGTCGCGCGCGTTTTTTGCCTTTTTTTCAGAAATTCGAGTTTTAGCCCTCTTCGACACGTCTCCGGGCCCCGTTCACCCCTTATTCGCGTTCCCCGATAAATTTATAGGCTGCGCGCGGCCGCACCCCGTTCGCGGAGAGAGCCTTGGCGGAGAAATCCGTCGCTGTGGTCGCGGTGTCGTCACGTTTTTGACGATTTTTCGAAAATTTTCAACGCGGGTCGCATCAAACACCCCTTTGAGAGGTCCGACCTCCGGGACGAAGACGTATTCGCGTTCCCCGCTAAATTTCTAGGCTGCAGGCGGCCGTACTTCATCCGGGACGAGTCCAGGGGCCGCGGGACGACGCCGAGAGCAGAGTGCCCATATCACCGCCGTCGAGTGGGTATTACTATATGCAGGCATAAATACATGCGTCGGAGAGTTCAATTTTTTTTCGCGAATATCGCGTTTTCGATGTCCGAGGGTGGCGGAGCCGGTCGTCTGCTTCCCGACGCGATCGCGTCCCCCTTTACGACGTCCTTTGAAGGACGTCGAAACTGCGTTCGTAATTCGCCGGGACGGCGAAACGGCTTAAGAGTCATAGATTCGA
Source organism: Metopolophium dirhodum (assembly GCF_019925205.1). NCBI lineage: Eukaryota > Metazoa > Arthropoda > Insecta > Hemiptera > Aphididae > Metopolophium > Metopolophium dirhodum. Next base: position 92,481 of record NW_026869950.1, read on the forward strand.
CACCAGTTATCAAGTCAGTAGGTAGGTAGGTAGGTAAGGCGTCGGTGCAGATGAACCGGGGTCGTGGTTTCGATGCCGGCCGCGTTGGGATTGTCGTTAATTTGCGGCAGCCGTGATATTTCGAAATTTTTTTTTCGCGTTTTTTTTTTCGTTATTTACCTTTCGCTATCTGCACTTCCGCCTTATCAAAATATTCGTATTTAACCAATATTTTACGTTTTTTTTTTTTTTTCAAATTTCGAGTTTTACGCCTATTGAAGACGTTGGACCTCCCCGTTGATGACTTATTCGCGTTCCCCGCTAAATTTATTGACAGCGAGAGCGGACGGCGTCATTATTACTATATACAGGCATATATATATGCGTCGAAGCGTTCGATTTTATATTTTACAGACTTTTGCCTACTCGGTCTCGGTGACGCCGTGAGCTACTCGTATCGGTATTTATATATTTGATACACGATATAGCCACAGAAGGTACTGTAGGCACATGCATATTTAAAAAATAAATGTATAAATGTTAAGAGTTGATACCGTATCATTACTATACAGGCTTGAATATATGCGTCGGAGGAATAGATTTTTTTGCGCATACGGTATAAGAGTCATAGATTTGACATCAGTTTTCAACTCGATAGGTAGGTAGGTAGGTTTAGGCGTATGTGCGGATGACTTGCGGGTCGTGGTTTCGATTCCGGTCGCCGGGATTGTCGTTAATTTGCGGCGGCCATGATGATCCATATTTTTTTTTCGTTATTTACCTTTTGCTACCACTTCCACCTATATTATTCGTAATTAATGAAAATTTTACGATTTTTTTCAAAATTCGAGTTTTACCGCCTATTCGGACTCCGTACAATTCCGTTGAAACCTTATTCGGGTTCCCTCCTAGATGTATAGGCCACTCGCGGCCGCACTTCGTTCGCGACGAGTCCGTGGGCCGATTGACATCGTGGAGAGCTCGGCCGTCGTGTCGCTATTACTATCTTATACAGGCTTGAATATATGCGTCCGAAATATTTTGAATTTATTACTTAATTTTGTGTTTTCGGTGACAGTAATGAACGCTGTCCGCGATTCGACGCAGTCGGATTTCATACCTGACGACGTGACCCAGCCATCGCATATTGTCCGCTATCCGACAAAGTCGGATTGCCTACCCGCACCACTGAGGTGACTGACCTGCTAGACACCCTAAAAAAGACGGTGGCTATATGATTTGCATAAAAGCCCGAAATATTTTGAATTTTTTTCACGTAATTTATTACTTAATTTTGCGTTTTCGGCGACAGTAATGAACGCTGTCCGCGATTCGACGCAGTTGGATTGCATACCTGACGACGTGACCCGGCCGACGCACATTGTCCGCTATCCGACGAAGTCGGATAGCCTACCTTTATTACTACGGCGAACGTCATTCGAGGTGACTGACCTGCTAGACACTCAAAAAAAGACGGCTGCTATATGATTTGCATGGACGGCCGAAATGTTTTACATTTTTTTTCACGTAATTTATTACTTAATTTGAAGTTTCTGCAGCACTAAAGAACGTTGCATAGTGCATACCTGTTGCCGAGACATATAAGTCCAACGTCGAGGTAGGTGACTGACCTGCTAGACCCCAAATAAATCGAGGTATAAAACTTACAGCTATCCGGTTAACTAATCCACCATCCTTATCACAAATCCACCATTCTTATCATTAATCCAACATCCTCATTAGTCATCCTTATCACTTATCCAATATCCTTATTACTAATCCACTTAACTTATCACAAATAGACCATTCTTATCACTAATCCACAATCCTTATCACTAATTTTTTTCACAGATCCTTATCACCAGACCTCCGCGAGACCAATGCGGCTTCCGACATCGACAACACTCCTCGCCAACCCTGGGCCAACAGGTACGTACACTATGTGCAGGTTACAGCAGTGCAGTGGGCAGCATGTAATAACAATCATTATTATTACGATTTCATTAAAACCCGTTTTTTTTGTTTATATACCTATATATATTATAATATGATTTTATGCGTGTGCCCGACTGAAGTGTTTAAAGTTTAAAACGATTATTATTATTACGAGGGAAATCATATTAATTCGTTTAATGAGGTCGCGGCGGCGGCACTCTCTTACTTCTTAGCACCACTGCGCGAGTTCACTGTAAACTCTAAGTATATTACTTATCGTAATATACGCTCGCGTGGTATATATTATATTTTTTAATTTTATTGTTTTATTAAAGGTGCAATGAAACGGTGGACGCCGGACGTATATATACCGTGTGTCCGCGGAAACAGGGTACACTTTACCACTCATTACCCTGTAAATATTTTTCAATTCTGTTTGCGGGACATTAAACTAGACTAATGTATCGTAAATTTCTATGACTTACAATGTTTTTAACTCGTGTATCTTGCGCATGCGCAATAAAACTTACATTTTTTTAAATGGCAACCTGTAATTTAAATACCATATTCGGGTTCACCGATTTTTTTCAAGCCATTTTGATGTATCAACTTGTGTCCTAAACCCAAGATTGACTAAACTAGAGCTAAGTAGAATTAAAAAAATTTAAAAATTTAATTTAATTAATTTTTTTTTCTAACTGTATGTACTTATTTTTTTATTCTAAACACCATGAAACAAACAATCAAAATTATTATTATTAAACTAATTAACATTTACTATTGACACATGACTCTGATAATGAGTTCCATAATACCTAATATAAAAATAGCTAATGACATTTTAATAGTTATAGGTAGATAACAAAACTAGAAACACCAATGCTCTTTATTATTTTAATAGATGGGTACTTAATTATAATTCTGATGGAAACAAAAATACATTTCTTCTCTTTTGGTTTCAGCCAATTAAGACCATATGCAGTTTCATAATGTGTAATAATAAAATAAGATAAATAGTAAATAGTTAATTAGTTTAATAATAATAATTTTGATTGTTTGTTTCATGGTGTTTAGAATAAAAAAATAAGTACATACAGTTAGAAAAAAAAATTAATTAAATTAAATTTTTTAATTTTTTAATTCTACTTAGTTCTAGAGTTTAGTCAATTTTGGGTTTAAGACACAAGTTGATACATCAAAATGGCTTGAAAAAAATCGATGAACCCGAATATGGTATTTAAATTACAGGTTGCCATTTAAAAAAATGTAAGTTTTATTGCGCATGTGCAAGATACATGAGTTAAAAACATTGTAAGTCATAGAAATATACGATCCATTAGTCTAGTTTAATGTCCCGAAAACAGAGTTGAAAAATATGTACAGGGTAATGAGTGGTAAAGTGTACCCTGTTTCCGCGGACACACGGTATACGCATGTACCACCAATACTACCCACACACACACAAGTATATTATTTGACATGTACCTACCTATTATAGATTGGTGTGTGTCTGTGCGTAGATAATACGCGAGAACGTTGCGCGGCGGCGACGGTGGGGAGCAAAGTAAACGGGCCCGCCATTAATCGCCTGCAAGTATATTATATTATTGTGTATCGAAACATAACAAAGCACTTAATGGGGCGCCTGATACATCATCCGGCGTGTACCTGCTCGTAAGATATAAAAAAATAAAAAATAATAATAAAACACAAGAAAACGCGTGTAACGTATTACGTATATCATGTTAAATTACGCTGTCGGCGAGTGCACTCTCGTCCGAAGACGACGTTATACGATAGGTACGCGCCGAGTCCTCATGTGGTTGCACCGTTGCACGCGACTACGAATTACGATAGTACGGTGTTCTTATTTCGAAATTTGTTACGATAATTTGAAGGATTCCCTTAAATTTTAAAGTTCAAAACGACGGAATTGCGCCGTGTTGAAGGCGAAATGTCACATTGGTTATAATAATATATTGACACAATATACCTAACAAACACTGCTGGTTGTAGAACCTGATGACGCTGTGAACTGTGAACGAGAAACATACTTATATTACATTATTACATACTGTATAGTTTGTATTGCACAAGGATATATACATTATGATCACCTCAAGCTCAAGATTGGCGGATAAAGTAAGAAATCAAATTGTCTCTCTCTCATTTTAACATTTTCACAATTTACAACGCTTACAACAATGATAATAATATGATAGGCACAAAAATGATTCCAATTCTCCGACTGGTGTATGAGTTTCTAATCATAAGAACGGATTGTCGTTCAGTACATAATATACAATTTCAATTTTTCAGAACAAAATTGTCCAACCATTTGATATCGATAACATTTTATGTCTTATACACCTATGTATAAAATATGTATGTGAAATATGCAATGTGGTTGTGGGTTACAGACCGTTGTAATGCCGATTATTTAATTAATTTATTATATAATAATTAAAAAATAATAAATAAGTAACATGTGCATATTTTGAATAAATAAATCACCCTTTTTCTATATTCCTAAATCCCTGTGGGCTGAGATTGAATATTATAGAGTCACATACAGACACATAGGGCCAATAAAATATTTATATACCTTATCATAACCTACTTACCGTGAAATTCCAACTTGTACCTATACTTTACTCTATGCCAGAACACATATGTACTTAAATTGCTAAATATTATATTGTTATAAATCTGTAAAAATTAAGAAAGACGTAATATATATATATAACTCATAGACGTATTTATTATGATTATTGGTTTAATGGTTTGTTTGCGTTTTTGGATCACGCATGAATTAATTATATGAACATATGTGTAATATTCTAATGTGTTTTAAAAGTCAACGTGAAATGTTTTAAACACGGATTTCTGTGTTAATAGGACAAATTGGTATGATTACAATGTGTGCCCACTAATAGCAAGTAATCGCGGTTAATTCACATCGATATAATATTAAATAGACGGCCGAGGCATTCTCTGATGGTCGAGAAACCGAGGGGAGGGTTCGATTTGTGCAAGTGCAATATAGGATGACGACAACGACGTAAGTACCATATAATGTATAATATGAGATTATACAAGACGGAAATCAGTGATCCGCGGCGGCTGCTGTTGTTTATGGCTCCGGTCGATGTGTAATCGTTCGCCGCGAACAAGTCGATGCGATTACACAGCATTTTATACAAATAGTAATAGTAATAATAACAATAATAATAATAATAATAATAATAATACGGAGACGGGTCGAGATCACTATATAATATAATTTTATAAAATATGGCAACAGGAAAATACGAATGAACGTAATTGCATCGTATTCCGCAGACGTCTGTTCGTGGTTTTTTTTTTACATATACTATATTATAATATCTATAAACTTCGGTTGTGTCCATTGCCGTGCAGCGGAACGGAAACGATTGTGTACACCGAAAGCGCCCGCAGACTTGTGTTATAAGTATTATAATAATGTGTGTACTTGTTGTACGGCCGTGGATATAATAAAATATAGTAATAGATGGGGGACGCGTCACCGTGACACATAAATCGCCGGGCACAGGGTTGCGGTATTTTCCGGGGTGTGGTGGGAGAGAAGAATATAACTACGATCGTGTACATTATGGTATTTTAAAAGATATTGAGTTGCTATTATCTATCTAAGTATAATATTTTCGAGACAGTGATAGACAGGGAGAGGAAGAAGGAGATGATAAACTACTTAGGGATGGATGAATGAACAGTGATGGTCTTGAATGTGCTAAATGTTCTAAATTCTAATGATGAATGATGTTTGATGCATTATCAAGATATGATTATCTAATATCTATAGAAGTGTTTAATTGTAGGTATAGGTATCATATGTCTTTCTGGTTAAGGTTGGAGTCCACTGGCGTTCTCAAGATTTTTTAGGAGTGGCTGATTGAAAAATTCACTGAAAAGTTGTTATCCACGGCTAACCCCTCCCACAGTAACAATGTAAAGTAGGTACATTAAATATCAATAAATATCATTTTTACTATGCCTCAAATATGAAAAAAAAATTGTATAGTCATTTGTCATCAACAAAATTCTACTGATTTTTTTTGATTCTAATGTCTCCTGTACTTCTGTCTTCCTGATATCAATAACAACTTCTTTCGAGATAAATAAGTAATAGAACGTACTATCTGGCCGTATAATAATATATAGGTACATGTCGTCGCCTGGGAGATTTTCGAATTGACCGGTCTCTGTGTTGGGAGACTTGTATTTAGCTCATTAGCAATTCTCAATTAAAACTGACACATATATCTACGTTCAAATAAAAAATGGCCGTCAACAATAATAACAGCAACGATATACAGGATGCATTACACGAAATACTCTAACTAATTGTAGTTGGTATAATGGATCGCCGTTATGAAGATGAAGGCGACGACGAAAATCTCATACGACTAGTTCAATATCTTCTGTCTTCCATTGTTACGGATACGGCCTCCAGTGGCGACGTGCAGTCCTCAGGGTCAGAGCCCGGAGAAACCACTTCGGTTCAGGACGACGCTCCAGTGGCTCCACTAGAAGAGGCAACCGGAAAGGACGACGAGAACGAAGAAGATTTTGAGGAGTCGAGTGTCTTGCACAGTGAATTGCCGAGTGGCGATGCGCTGTCTCTCGCAGAATCTGAGCCTGCAGCTCCGATCCCCGAGACAGCACCACTCGGCTACACAGTCCAAGAATACGACAGTTCAAAAGATTCATCCATTGTATCAGCCTGCAGTTATGCGAAGTCAGGTGGCGATGCGCCGTCCTCGGAGTTGGAGACCGTCGACCCAACTCCGACTACCGAGGGCGGACCTCTCGACGACGTAGACGAAGAAGACGTATTATGTGCAGACATTGAGCAACCGGCCAAGGAATTAGCTGTGATAGATGATAGTATCGGTGAGCTGATCGGCAAGGTGGAACCTGCAGTAGAACGCGAAGAACGCGTTTCTCCACGTAAAAAGTCGACGTGGAAAAGTGTTAAACGCGTTTTTTGCGTGTTGTTCTGCTGCGGGTACAGTAAGACCGTCCGAAGCTAACACAACTAGCACAGCCCACTTGGGCCGAAGACGACGGACAGGATGACGGCGACGCAAATGAGGGGAGGATACGGAAAAGAGCACGGAAGGTGCGCGGCGGTAAGTCACCCGCGCACGTTCTCCGACCAATTGTTTCCGTTTTCTCATTAAATTTCCTTTACTTATATCTCAATTAATAATATTCACTTTATAAATTTCGGCTTTTTCTTTTTTGTTCTACCTTTTTTTTGAACATACAAAATTGTAAATAATAACGGCAACTGTTTCCAAAATTGTTTCCGTTTTCTCATTAAATTTCCTTTACTTATATCTCAATTAATAATATTCACTTTATAAATTTCGGCTTTTTCTTTTTTGTTCTACCTTTTTTTTGAACATACAAAATTGTAAATAATAACGGCAACTGTTTCCAAAATTGTTTCCGTTTTCTCATTAAATTTCCTTTACTTATATCTCAATTAATAATATTCACTTTATAAATTTCGGCTTTTTCTTTTTTGTTCTACCTTTTTTTTGAACATACGAAATTGTAAATAATAACGGCAACTGTTTCCAAAATTGTTTCCGTTTTTGAAATTAAATTCAATATATTATTATATATAATTCATATTGTTTTTGTTTGATAAATAAAAAAAAAATTGTGAACACAAAAAACTGTCGTTGCTTTTTTTCGTATCGTCGAGTGTATAAATCAATTTTTACAGATTTAACGACTATATAATTATTGACTTGAGTTGTTAATTATATTTGTATTTATTTTATAATTAAATTTATTAATTAAATACGTAGCATTATATGCGTACCACGTAGGTATATAACATAATATTATGAATAAAGCGTCTACGTGATGTGTCAATAATAATTGTGTATAAGTATAATCATTAAATCATTCATTGAGTATGCAGTACACATTTGTACTATAATATACGTAATAATGTGCAGTTGAGATAATATTGGATAGATAATATTTGTATGTTTAAATTTGATGATAAATCAATTAAATATAATACTTAACAACCAGGGGCGGAGTGGCCGGTCTGGAAATGGGAATTTTCCAGATGGTCTGGACCATACTATGGCCTGGTGGCCTGGCCATTTTGTTAGATTTTTTTTTTTTAATTTAATTTAATTTACAAAATATTAGTTAATGCTAAATGCTAAATGTGTCAAAAATGTGTGTCTATTAAACTATTGTATTACAAATATTATTAATCAGTACGTGTTCGACCTCCGACCGAACAGCACGTGTACATCTTCCGCGACCGTGCGCTTTTATAGCTTCCGATAGCACTCCGTTAATTATGCCGGCGACCAACGTACAGGTAATATAATCATTATTTTTATTATCTGACGTGGAACACTCGCCGTAATGAGCGACAAAAATACAACAGGCAAACCGCCTTTTACTAAAACATTAAACAAAAATATCACAAACACCCACTCTAAAACACCTTCTGTAAAAAACATACCCACAAGCTCTATTAAACAAATTCCCACCTACACCAAATCAAGCAGTTCAAAAACAAATCTTAGCTCGAACAAGTCAAACTCAAATGTCTCTGTAGATAATATTGATACATTACCGCCACCCCCACGCCCTACTCCTACCTCTGCCTCTACCGCTGCTCTCTTAATTGCCGCTGCAGCTAATCAACACGATAACCTCTCCACTTCTGATAAACAAAACGTTATCGTTTCCAACGACGACAACGCCCAACCCCACTCAGTATGCAGCTCAGAATCACCTATCAGTTTTGCTACGATTACGGCAAACGAAAAAACTCCATCCAGGGAACAAGCAATTGTTTTCAACTCTATAGACGGCATCAGACAAATAGAATATATACTTGCAATAGGAAAACTTATCTCCCCTCGGGACATAATATTCACTTCAAGGATATCCAACAATCGTTTCTGTATTTTTTTTTCAAGCAAAGAAGTACTCGATACACTTCTTGAAAAATCCAAAACGATATTAATAAACGAACACTCTATCCCTATTCGCAGACTGATTAATCCAGCCAAAAAGATCACGATATCAAATGTGTGTCCATCCATACCTAACATAATAATTCTCAACGCATTAAAAAACATTAATATATCTCCAGTCTCACAACTAAACCATATAAAAGCCGGCATCAATATCGCGGGATACGAACATATCCTGAGTTTCCGCCGCCAAATGTTTATAAATCAAGAAGATATCACCAAATTACCCGGGTCGTTAGTTATTAACTTTAACCAAACCTCATTTAGAATTTTTTTTACTGATGACAGAATCACTTGTTTCCTATGCAAAGATGTGGGTCACACTTCTGCGTCATGTAAAAAACAAACCTTTCATAACAGCCCTATTGTAACCATCGATGATCATACTACAGAACAATTAGAAGATATTCAGCCTCCCGAATTACCTTCAATAGACACAACCCAACCTCAAAGTACCATGGACTGGAATCAGGAAAACAATGTTATAACTTCATCCCAACCCGTAGCAAATACCAAAACACTCCATGTAACAATGAAAACACCAATCACCACTCAAGCTAAAAGACCTCTATCGGACACAAATACAATGAAATCTCCCACCTCCCCTACAGCACCAGGCAGCCCTATGCCTTTCATTCAACCTGAAAAAAAAAAGCCAAAACCAGCCGCTCCAGATCCAACTCTCACCTCCACCGACGACAACAAAATCAACACCTCGCTTGAACCTACAGCCGCCTTCTTCAGCGACAGTGATAATACCTCAATCACCCTGGACCAATTTAAATACTTTTTGGAAAATATTAGAAACCCTAATATTAATATATACACATTATGCAACGAAATTAATTCCAACATTTCGGACATGTTGGAATTAACGGAAAAAATATACCCTCTAATTACAGACCGTGCAATGAAGTCCAAAATAAAAATTTTAACCAACCTATTGTTTAAGACCCTTCCTCCCATATAATTAAACCAAATCAATATAAACATTTCCAATTTTCTACATCACTAATATGCTTGCAAATAATACTTACTTAAATATGAGCACATTTATTCAATGGAACATCAATGGCTTCCACAAACGTTCAGTTGACATTAACCGTATTGTCTACAACTTTCAACCCCTAATTCTTTGCTTCCAAGAAACCAACCTCAAGGATACACATATTGCTCACATCAAAAATTACTCGGCCTTTTTTAAAAACAGATCTGTTGCCAACAGGGCAAGCGGAGGTGTCGCTACTTTCATTAGTAATTCTCTTGAAAGCGAAAACATCCCCATTATCTCTGATCTTGAAGTAGTTGCTACACTTGTTAAATTCCAAAAACACTTATGTATATGCAATATTTATATTCCTGACAGTAAGATATTCACAAAACAGAATCTCATAGATATCATACGGCAACTTCCCAAACCCTTCTTACTTTTAGGCGATTTTAACAGCCGAAATATTTCCTGGGGATGCTCCCACACCGACGACCGTGGAAAAGTGGTCGAAGAGTTGCTCGACGACGAGAACCTCTTTCTCCTCAACAATAATGAGCCTACCAGACACAACATTGCCAACGGAACCTTCTCTGCAATCGACCTTTCTATCACAGACTTAAATTCTGCATCACTATTTGAATGGCAAGTACTAACATCGTATAACAGCAGCGACCACTGGCCAATCGGAATCCAATTCCTTGACCATTCTCCCCCCTCCCAATTAAGTACCCATTGGAACCTCCAGAACCCCAACTGGGAACTCTACTCTGAATTAATTGAACATGACCTAATCAACAATCCAATAGATTTCAATTGTTCTGATAATCAGGCTGAAATTGACTCAATAGTTAAACTTTTCACGGACATCATCATAGAAGCAGCCAATAAATCAATCGGACTAAAAACCAACCTTTCTTCTAAAAAGAAAAATGTTCCTTGGTGGAATAAAGATTGTCATGAGGCCATACTAAATTACAAAAAGAAACTTAACCGCTATAAAAAAACCAAATCATCCCAAGACCATATACTCTTGAAAAATGCTAGAGCCAGATCTCGCTTTATTACCAAGAATAGCAAAACTCTTTCATGGCGAGAGTTCACTTCCACCATAAATCAAAAAACACCACCAAAAATAATATGGAACAAAATCAACTCCTTAAAAGGAAACAAGTTCAAAACAATTCCTGACATATTATACTACAACCAAGATAAAATTGTCTCTACCCCCAAGGCCTCTGAATCTTTTGCACATTTCTTTCAAAAGAACAATAGCGACGAAAACTACGACCTCGACTTCATTTCATACAGAAACGCCAACAATAAGGTTCCAGAACTTAGTCAAACAAATGCACACTACAACCTTTGCTTCGATATGTCAGAATTTACCTCAACACTACAATCTTGCACCAGCAAGAGCCCCGGGCCTGACAATATACCGTACATTTTCCTCAAAAACTTACCTGCAATAGGAACTCAAACACTTCTTCATATATACAACACCATATGGACAAAAGGTTTCTTTCCTAATCAATGGCGAAACGCTAATGTAATACCCATCCCTAAACCGGGTAAAACCAAATTTGAAATTGAAAATTACAGACCAATATCGCTGATTAGCACTTTAAGCAAACTCCTTGAAAAAATGATAAATAAACGTTTAATTTGGGTCCTAGAATCAGAAAACCACCTCGCCAAAGAGCAATGTGGCTTTAGACGTAACCACTCGACACTTGATGCGCTATCCTTAATACACACAGATATCTGCTCCTCCTTTAGGAGCAACCAGCACCTTATTACAATAGCCCTTGACATTAAAAAAGCATATGATACGGTATGGAAAAACAGAGTGCTATCATTACTTCACAGTTGGGACCTCAACGGAAACCTCCTAGAATTTATAAAAAATTTTCTAGCCAATCGTAAGTTTTGTGTAAAAATCAATAACCACCTATCTTCCTCTCATGATATTGTTAATGGACTGCCTCAAGGATCTGCGCTTAGCGTGACTCTTTTCTTAGTCGCCATAAATGACATCTGTAAGAGTCTCCCTAAACCCGTGAAATACACTCTTTTCGCCGACGATTGCAATATTTACTGCAGTGGGTCTCACATCGAAACAACCTCCCATTTCCTTCAACTGTCACTGAACGCCCTCACCAAATGGTCAACAGAATCAGGTTTTTCGTTTTCTCCCTCTAAAACTCAATGCATCATCTTCAATAAAAGGAGAAAAGACCCTCTACCTCTTATCACTTTCATGAATACCCCTCTGACATTTACCAGCAATATTCGAATTCTGGGTCTCACGTTTGATGATAAACTAAGCTGGCGCCCGCACTTGAAAAAACTCAAAGCAGACTGTTTATCAAGAATGAAAATTATAAAAACACTCGGAAACAATACATGGGGATCTGAGACAAAAAGCCTTCTCAGAATCTACAAGTCTCTTATTCTCTCGGTAATCGACTACGGTGCTATAATCTACAATTCCGCAAAAAGTAATGCTCTCAACACCATTAACCCTATACACAATCAAGGTATACGTCTGGCAACTGGTGCTTTTAGGACTAGCCCGGTAGATAGTATCTTGTGTAATGCTGGTGAACTGCCTCTTGAACTTAGACGTCATACCCAGATACTTAAATTCATATCAAGAATCAAAAGTATGCCCAATCATATAGCCAGTAAGATACTCCATAATCCTCTCTCCTACAACTCAGCCAACAACAGGAAAACTATTTTTGAATATTTCAAAATTATCAGTGATAACCTCGGCCTTCAAACTCAAACATTGAGCAAAGTACAACATCCGTCGCCCCCTTGGCTGTGGTCTCCGAATATCAACACTCAACTCACCAACTACTGCAAACACTCCACTGACAGCACTATCATCCGCAATCTCTTCTCGGAAATAATGTCCCAACAATACTCCAGCAGCACACACATATACACTGATGCATCCAAAAATTCTAATGGAGTGGGCTTTGCAACAATCATAGGTCATGAAAATCATAAATTCTCTCTCCCTCCTAGCACTAATATCTACACAGCAGAAACTTACGCCATCTTTGAAGCACTGAAAATCGCCTCCTCCTCAAGTTCGGATTCTTTCACCATCATAGGTGACTCTCTGAGTGCTTTAATATCTATCTCGAATCCATACTCCAAGAATGAACTAGTACAACACATCCAAAAACTGATATCTATCTCTAACAAAACTTTCTCTTTCATGTGGGTCCCCTCTCACGTCGGCATTTCTGGCAATGAAAGAGCAGATAAATCCGCAAATGAAGCCACACTTCCTCATAATGCCTTAAAAATAAACCTAACTACATCCTCAGAGTTGCTCGACATTATTAACACCAAAATCTCTGACACATGGCAAACAAAATGGACCAGCGTCCCTCTTTCAAATAAACTGAGAAATATCAAGCCCTCTATAAAAAAATGGAACTTCTCCTGTAACCTCAAAAGAAGGGATGAGGTCATTATAACCCGCGCCAGAATAGGCCACACTCATCTCACCCACTCATTCCTCATCACCAAGGAACCTGCTCCACAATGTGACGCATGCAACGTGGACCTGTCGATCGACCACATTGTCACTAGATGTCCAAAATACGCCGTAGCTCGGAAAATATTCAAAAATTCATCTTCTCTCCGACTTGCCCTCAGCGAAGAAAACACAGAAGCTATATACAAATTTTTTTATTATACACATTTAAACAATAAGTTGTAAATATTTATAATTTTTCATTGTTATAACCTTCTGCAGGCTAATAACCTTAGTTGTTGAAGCCTTATCATTAATAAAAAAAAAAAAAAAAAATATTATTAATGTAATAATAGAACATTGTAATAGCCTCGTACAATCGTATACTCGTATGAGAAAGCTTTGGATATAAAATTACAAAATATTTGGTACATAAATGTAGACATTAAATAAAATTAAAGCAATATTATATTGATATAGGCTGGTTATTTTTATAACATGACACCCAGATTCGACGTATTTTCACCTGTTGAACCGACAAGTTGTTTATCTGTACCCTTTTTCTGTAGACTGTAGTAGGACTGCAGAGTGGCGACGAATATAGCAATGCGCCAATGCCTAATGGCTAATAATAACTAATAATACTAATAATGTCTAAAATATTAGTATTTATAATAATATAATCAATATTAATGATAATACATATTAATTTTGTATTATTGGTCCCTTTACTTTGGTCATTGTTATTTTTATAAATAATATCTATAATAAGCCCAAACAAATTAGTCATTAGTGTTTGATATTTGTACACTGTTCACTTGTTGTTGAGCGTGTCGACAGTGTCGTTTATTCACGTTTTTCCTTTTATTAATCCAGCTGTTGTTAACATGTTAATTTGTTTGCTCTCTAATGAAAATTTAAGTTTTATATTATTGATCGTACGATATTATATTGTAATTATGAATAAAAAAAGGAAAGGGGTGGCAGGAAGAGATCGCGAAAAAAACAAAAAATTACTTGCAAAATGTGCTGAAAAATGTAATCAATTAGATTCATTTTTTCTAAAAGGTATACCTACCTAAGAACTGTGTAATATGTTGTTATAATGTTTTAATTAAATATAATTTATTTGCAAATGCTTACCCGACATTAACTATAGCATATCAATATATTTTAACCCTCCCTGTTACGCAAGTTTCTTGTGAAAGGTCATTCTCAACATTGAAATATTTAAAAAACCGGCTGATAAATGCAATGACCAATGAACATCTTGAGTCTTTTATGCTAATGGCCATTGAAAATAAAATTCTCATGGAAATTGATAATAATATTATCATAAATGCAGTTGGTGAGAAATCTAAACTATTATTTAAATTATTATTATAAATGTATAAACCATTTTTAATTTTTATAATATTGTTTATAATTTATGTATTTATTTATTACTTATTACCTTATACCTACTATACGTAAACCATGAAAACACGATATATAATTATTAATTATTAATATTTCGTTGGTTTCAACTATTAAACTATGCCTACAAATTTTATTTTTTAGACATTCAGGTATTAGTAGTATATTAATAAAAGGTGGGCAATTTAATGAAAATAATTAAGTCTGGCTAGTTAAGTTAATTCAATTAAATTGCTTTCAGGCTTCAGTTAAATTTAAAAGTTAACAAAAAAAAAAAAAATTAACTTAACTCATTGAAAAAAATTAATTTTTTTTTCAAGTTATAAATTGCACTAGAATTAAATCTACTTATATAATAGTTATGAAATAGGTGAATAGAAAAACAAAATTCGAGCGTAGGGAGAAAAAAATTTTTGGTGGGTGGCCTGGATAAATTTTAAACTCCCGGCCTGGATTTGGTTCCCACTCCGCCCCTGCTTAACAACACAGTTAAATAGATTATTTAGAACTTAAAATTTGCATAACGTCTTTTTAATAGAAAAATAACACACCATTTAGTACGTAACCCAGGGTTCAGGTAAATAAAACATTTTTGAATAAATCAAATGAGATTCTAGTTTATTCATCGTATTAAATGTAATCCTATACTTAAAACATGAGCAATAAGTAATAACACGTTTTAGACCAAAATGGCAAAAACACGTTTCGGATTGTAACCATACAATTTGAACGAGTCTATCTAATACTATAAAATCACAAGAAAAACAGCTGATCTATAGGGAATTCATGGAGGATCTCATACTGGAAAAAATTAAACACCGCTCCGTTTCCCCAGTCCGCCGGACCGATCCCGTCGATTCCCTATAGCGCGACCAATCGCGTATCTTCACCGTCGCGGCGGCGGTCGGTTTTTAAACATTTTCGAAAAATGTTACGCTTTTTACGCTGTTTTTCGACTTTTAGACATTTTCACATATAGTTCGTTTGTTTTAAAAGCCGCGTGGTTTGTACACTATATCGGTCCATAGCCATCGCAATCGACGCCAGCGTAGGTCGTTATTATTGCTTTTTGTTTCGTCTTTTCAATTGCCGTCTGTGCTCTATTTGTTAAGTTTATTTCTTTTGAACCCCGTGAATACGTGGTTTGTACGCAATTTCGGTTTGTACACTTAAAAATTCGCGTTCACGAAATGTCAGTCGGTCTTCGTTCCAACGCACAAGTGCACAATTAATATATACTGTTTTTTTTGTTTTGTTTTTGATTCAATAAATATTGCATTATGTGATTGTAGACATATTGTTTGGTCCTTAATAACGTAGCTGGTATATTGCTAAGTGTAAGCACAATTAAATGTATTATTAAACACAAATAAATGTATTATTCAAGCATACATAATAACGGTCAGATAAGTGAATAAAATACAATTAAAGTTTAAATTTAAATAGTGTGTAGAATTATGATACATAGAATTATATACAATTACATCGATGTATATCGAATATATTGGTTTACGTCGCTCCGTGGACACACAGCTTAATTGTTGAAGTTTTGACCGTAATTTGCATTACAAACTGTGGCTCGATAGGTTAGGCGTAGGTTCCCCAAACATAGGATGATAGGTCCGGGTTCGAAACCGTCGTAGCTCTCTTCGGGCGGCAACGACTGTACCGTGTATACTAAGGCACGGCCGCCCGTAGATTGACTTTCTTGCATTTTTTTTCACTTTATATTTCATAAATAATATAATAATATACATGTTAATTTTACATTATATGACTGTATATTATATATTATGTACCTATACGTTATTTAAATTATTAGGAATTTAACTCATATTATTTTCTTTAAATTGTCTTTATTTTTCGTAAGTTATTTCGAATGTTGTGTGATTGGGTTTTTGGAAAATACTATTTTTTCTCTTCACTTATAGAAGCTATACATACTAGACTTATTTTCTGCAGCACATTGTTCGCTATCCGACTAAGTCGGATAGCCTACCTAGCTGACGAACTTTAAAGTTAATAGATTTTGACTTGATATGACTGACTTTCTAGACACTCCAACACGGTTTTTGACTTTACACTTTTTACATAAGAAAAAGTACCGGGGACATGCGACGGCACATACCTACCATTCAATCCGCCGTAAATGGATTGCTCATTTTGGTTTCGTCTTAGACGGTGATGACTGACTTCCTTAACACTTAAACATGCAGGTTTTTGCATTTTTTTTTTTTTGATATAATTATATATACATTACAGGTACATATTTATATGTATTGTATTGGTTAATATAATATTATGTATCTATATGTTATTTTTTTATGAATTATAATAAATAGGTACAATATATTATATTTGTTTGAATTTATATTGTATAGTTATAGTTAGTATTTTTCGCAAATTATTTCGTAAGTTGTGTCATAGAGTTTTCACTTATAGACGCCCATCGTCGGGTCTGCAATCCACCGCAGGTTGATTGCCTACTTGATATGCTGTAGCACATTGTCCGCGATCCGACGAATTCGGATTGCCTACCTAGGTGACTAATTGGATGTTAATCGATTTTGACTTGAGATGACAGACTTGCTAGACAATCCAACTCGGGTTTTGACTTTACACTTTTTACATAAGAAAGAGCACCGGACATGCGACGGCACATACCACTCTATCCGCCACAGGTGGATTGCTTATTTTTGTTTTGTCTTAGATGGGTAATGACTGATTTGCTGGACACTCTAACATGCAGATTTTCGAATTAACATTTTCTTACACGTACAAAAAAAGCACCGGACATACGCTGGGGGATAGTATCATCATTGAATTGCCGGTTTTCATGGGCCATGGGAGATTTCTAGAAACTGAATCTTGACTTTCAAACGTTCCCACCTTCGAAACGAGACCGCCAAAGAGCCAGGCCATATCAGAAATTCTTATCACCGTCTAATGTATAAGTGCGACATTTATAATTCGAATGTGTCTCCAAAATCGGTTTTCACTTACAACTAACACGGTCAAGGGGACCAACTATTTTTTCGATTATTTACCTATCTACGCAACTAACAGGGTCCGCAATCCACCGCAGGTGGATTGCATAACTGATAATATACGCTTCGCATATAGTCCGCGATCCGACGCAGTCGGATCGCCTACCTATGTGATTTTATGACTGATAGCTAGACAATCAAATAAACCTATCGACTCTACACTTTTTAACAATTTTAACAACCAAAAGCAGCGGAGAAACGGGAGATGATCCTGGAGATCGTATCCAGCCTATCCATTTACAACGTTCGTGACGGATTGCTAGACGCTCAAACTTTTAAACATTCCCGCCAAAGCGCCAAGCCTTATCTCCAATCCATATCACTAATCCTTATCACAAATCCTAAACTTTCGTCCTACAGCCTTTGTGACTTTTATAATTCCAACGACATTGTCTCCAAAATTGGTACCCACTCTCAGCAAATCCAACTCTCCCAGAGTTTCACTTAGAGCTATTAGATAATTAACTATTTTTTGTTATCTTTATCTGTGAGGTAAATAATCATGGACAAATGTTTATCTCTACATCTTTCTCTCTCATCTTCTTAGACATATTTTAAATAAAATAAGTAAAATAATAAATTATACATAGTATAATTAATGAGTAGAAAGGTAGGTATTAATATAAGCCTAAATAACAGGAAGCGTAGATCAAAGATGAAAACAACAAGTTGTTTTACCGAGTCACAAAATAGTGCAATTCAACAATATTAGGGAGGTATTAATACCCACAGCTATAATAGGATATTATACAATATCACGTAGAATAAATTATACATTTATAATAATTTATAATGGGTAATGTAGTGTTAGCACTGAGTTCTAACTACGGTAGAAAACGGCTCGGTGTCGGGATAAATAAATGTAAACAACGGTTAAATTCGGATTAATTACGGTTAATATAATTTAAAGGCAAATACATTAATATAGAACAAAATATATGTGGACGGTGTCAGTTGTACTGAGGAACACGGTGGCAAGACGGCGTCGCCGGTCCTTTACAAAAAACGTGGTCGTGAGTTCGGTTGTCGGGACACGGTGCAAAAAACGGCGACACCGGTCGATTCAAAAAAGGGAACTGCCCGGACGTGCCCACGATTTAAGATATACTATATATATATCTTAAATCGTGGTCGTTGTACAACCATACTATCTTAAATCGTGATGTAGAATAAAGTCTGATTGTAAAATATAATTTGTATACGTATTACTTATCGATATCATTGATTTAAAATACAGAAATTATTAAATGTATATTATTTTTATTTATAATACTAATAACATTTGTACCCAACTGTAACGAACACTAATTAATTATTTTTTTAAGATAATTATGAAAAAGTCTTTTTAAAAGCATTTTAAATCAGAATTTCAAAAAAAATTCGTTTTATATTTTTGGCGTCGTAATATAGTTAATTGGCCTTATGTGCGCGGGTTATAAATTATAATACAAAGTCACAAGGCGATTAGCGGGTTGCAATACAATAATAAGAATAATATTATAAATTATAATATTACGGCGATTCGCGCACGTATGACGTTTTATATATCGGTATAATTATAAATTATAAAAATGTGGTGATTCGCGCACACACAATAAAATAAAATAAATTTATGGCGATTTGCGCTTAGACATTTAAATATGTATACAGGAATATTATATAAAACAAAATGCTTTCTTTTTTCCATTAGGGTAAATAAAAGGGGTATTAGTAGGTCCGAGGTTGGCAAAAACAATTATTTTAACCTTAATTAAACATGGTAAAGAAATCAATATATGGGTTATAGTGAACGGATAATACTAACATATAAATTAGCGAATACGATTTAATTATAAGTTATGTTTAGCCCAGTGACGGCGCGCCAGAAATACTAATTAAACTAATATTTTATATTTTAATATAAAGAATAAATACCTCATGAAATTATTGAACTATTCCAAGTTCTAACTGCAGATAATAGATAAACGATGATAGGTAGGTAAAAATAAATTTCAATACAGATCTCTCAATGGGCTCCGACTAAATACAATTTCGTATCAGAAATCACCCTTGTCCCTTAGAATTGAAGATTGAATCATTTTTTTACTATAAATTTGTAAGCATACACAAAAAAAACACACACCATTGTAAAATCAATGTACATCTATTGTTTCACTCAGAATCTAAAATACTTAACGTGAAAGTATAAAATGAGCACTGGAGTTCTGCAGTATATAATACGAATCAAAACACAAATCCTTGTTCAAATATTATAGTTTAATATATTATAACAACGCGTATATATCATTAATAATGGTCTTGGAAAAATAAACGGGCCCGAAATCCTAACGATTGTTGATTAGAACAAACGACTTCGCAACGACCATACTCGCGTCGCTGTGTACCCGTCGTCTGGGAAATGCTTGAATTTTTCGAGTAAACTGATTTTGTATCGAACTTCGAGTTCACTTGCAATTTAACGTCTGACCTGAGTATACCAAAAATCAAAATGGCCATCACTAGCGACTTCATGGAAGAGATTGTAATGATTCATGTCGTAGAATGCGTCGAAACATGGGTCATGGCAATAGAGGACGAAGGATTCACACCGGAAGTAAAATATTTAGAGCGAACACTCGAGAACGAAGAGCAGGCAATTCTACAGGATATTAAATGGTTGTTTGGTGATCGCCGAATGCATTGCGATCGAGGAAGGCAGCGGTGATGCTGCAGCCGCAGTACCGGCTCCTCCGGCGGTAGTACCAGCGCCTTCAGCGGTATTACCGGCGCCTTCAGCGGTATTACCGACCATTGGATCGCCGACGTACTGCGGCAGGCCGGCGATAGCATGCATGTTGACCATCAAAAGGCAGACACAATTCCGTCTGTGGAAGAAGAGGACACGACTACACTGAAATGGGAGACAGAACCAGGGACAACCACTGCAGCAGTTCAGATCAAGACACGTGGTAGGACAAGGCGGTTTATCGCCGCCACGTGGAAGAGCGCAAAGCGCCTGCTGCTGTGTGGTTGTTGCCGGAAAGTTTGAAGCCGGCAGTGTAGTCGTCCCCTCCCCCAGACGAAAACACCAAGACAAGACGGCGGCGACGGGGGAGTGGTACGTGAAAGAGCACTTTATGGTGTCCGGCGGTAAGTCACCCTATACGTTTTCCGGCCACCCGCAGAAAGACGAGATCGCAGTTGCCAGCGTCGCTCGCTCGCGGTTTCCGACACGCGAGACCATCAAGACGACTTGGCGCGGACTTGGCTGCTTTGGTCACACCAGGAGCGGTGGACGACGACGACGGCGGTGGCTAGCTGTACCGGCGCGGGTAGCGATACCACCCCGACGGTACCACGACGATGGCAGAGCGCACGAAGACGACTCGCAAAGGCGGCGGCGGCGGAGACTGCAAAACACAACGGGTGAGCGATACAGCTGAACTAGGACAAGGACGTCAGTATCGCCGGACTTAAGGAAACGGATAACGTTTCAGGGTACGTCGATGCGCGACTCCAAGACGGCCACCGGATGGTGACTCGGTCGAGTCAGGGCAAAAATCACGTGGAGAGGATCAGGACCTTTGCAGCGCGGTCCGACGATCCTCTCCCATTTTTGACCAGTGGCAATCGGTCGAGTCACGTCTCCGGTCGCCGACGGTTCCGTAGCACCAACAGCTGCCTTTGCTCGCTCAGTGTTTTAGGTCACCGTCGCCGTCGTCACGCATCAGTCGTCTTCGGCACCTGCACATCGTCGATGCGCACAACATTGCGCACTAGCCGCTCGCCGTCAAATCGTCTCATTGCTCCCGTGGCCGTCCCGGTCGGGACCTCGCCCGCCGTCATGATGGTCGTCACCCGCGAGCAAACGCGCTGGCCATTGCACTCGTCCGCCTGCGGGATGTGCCGCGAGAATGTATAGAGGTGACCAGTAGCCTTATTATTGCTTTAAGCACCTCGCCATCACGTACCACTCCCCCTGCTTATTGTGTCTTGTCTGGTGTTCTCCCCCCCCCCCCCATTAGGCCACTTTGTGCCATTTATTTATTATGTTATAAAAATGATGAAAAATGATAAAAAAAATACCTGGCATATATATGATTTCTCTTTCAGCCAAAAGTCATTTGGAAAAGATAATTTAGAGATTTATATACGATGTTTAGTGTGACACGACTATTCCAGTTCTTAATTATAAGTATTAATATACTACGACATATATTTATCACACGTCCTATACCTGTATGGAGTGGGTAGATATATTGTATATAAGAGAGCCGATTTCTCTCAAAAGGAGTTATACTGTTCTTCAAGCTCTTACAAGCAGTCTACGTGCTACTATTGTTCTTAATCCAGTGTTTATTACCTACCAGTAAAAATGTTTAATTGCAGTGTTTGTGACAAAGTTTTCACTGTGAAGTGTAATATGTTGAGGCATGTAAAATCTCATAAACAATTTAAATTTACATGTGGTGATTGTAAACAAGATTTCACCCGTCGAAGTAATCTGTCCGACCACATACAGTGCAAACATGGTATGTATTTTATTTAATATTATATAGATATCAGATTAGTGACTGATGACTATAATTATCTAATTTTATATATTTATATATTTCCACAGGCCTCATAAATTAATTTTACTAAATTATAAGCTATACAATAAAAACCAATTAAATAACATGACAAAATGTTTATTTATATAAATTTATACAATGGATTTTTTTTTTTTATTATTAGAATTTCCAGTATATAACTATTATAGTTCGACAATTATTTCAATATATAATATAGATAAGGTTTACAATAGATGGTATCTTATTCTAGCATAATTTAGATAATTAGATAATTAGATAAGAATATAAAATGAAATGATGCAATATATTATGGTGGACGTATAACGGTATATGAAATTACAATTTACCTTTATTTAATAAAGCTGTTAGCAGAGACAGAAGGTGTTTTAAGATTATTACATTTATTATTATTTATTATAGGTATACAGTGGCGGCGTGAACTATTTTATTTTATGAGGCAAGTATAAATGCTCGACCACCACCACCTAAATTTTTTCACACAGACCCGCGGGGGCTTAGCCCCCACACCCCCAATTCACAATTCTACAACAGTAATATACTTTGTCATGTTAATATCAGAAATATAATAAAATTACTTATAATATATTAATAACAATAAATCTTTATTTAAACAATAAATTGTCCCTCAATACGTGATAGATATGACCGAGCGTGGAGCGGAGGGGTAAGGCCGTGCACGTACGTGATAGACATGGATGAAAACAATATAAGAAAAAAAATTAATATTTAATATTTCAATATATATCATATAAATTTTGCACTCTAATTGTGTCGTTTGAATTTGAACTGCTATATGATTGATTATTATTATAGGAATTATTATTAATAACAATATTGACTGCACCTGCAGGTGATTCTACTTTGTTTTGTTTATTTTTTCCTAAATACATTTGTACAATTCCAACCAAAAATGATGCTGCATCTACAGCAGTGTCAATCTTTGACACGTCACGTATCCTTATATCTTGACTGTAGTCAATAGACATGTTAATTTTTTTTATATTATCAAGTAGTTCGAAGAATGTGAAATTCAAATTGAAAATATCATTTTGGATTTTCTTTGGTTCCTTTAAAATATAAAAAATTAAAGTAAAGTTAAAATCACAAAAATATTTAAGGGGGACGAGGTGGCCGAGCGGTCTAACGCGTCAGATTCAGCACAGCCGGTCCGAGTTCGATCCTCGACCACCGGGCGGCATTTTTCTCCGGGCAAGTCACGGTGTCCGGAGAACAAGTGTTTTTGAGAATTATTGTAAAAACGGCCCTTAGTCATGTGCAAGATATAACAATCAACTTGTAGTTTTTTTAATGGTACTACACTTGCTGTACAATTAAATACTAATACAATTATCATTGTCTTCTTTGAATTGTTGAATTGTTTGAATTGAATTTGATTTATCTCATTTTCCGAATGATCCATCTAAAAAATACCAAACGATTTTATTTTTTCAGTTATAAATCAGTTTTAGGCTATAGTATAATATTTACCACTATTATAGTATGCTCTTTGTACATTTTCTTAATAACAAATTATGTAATAGTTGTTTGTTTACTTTAAATATTTGCGAAAATAACTTCGTAAGACAGTTGACGACAAAAATCATTCAAGCCAACTTATTATTATATAATACAGGGAGATTGATTAAGCATAAAACACTCATTATCTCAAAAAGTATTGACTTTTTTCAAATTTTTTTTTTCTTCTAAATTTTAGATCTACGCTGTTCTATAATTATATAATTATTTAATATTTTCACCCTTATATTTATTAGGTAAACCACCATCAACTTTTGATTTTCAAATGGCAACCCATACTAAAAATTTCATAATTTAGTAAGGCCTTTTTTCTTATGAATTATAACGTTTAAATTTTCATTTTTCGTTTATCCGTTTACGAGATACAACTCCTCAAAGTTGGGGTGTTTTTTTTTTTTTGGGGGGGGGGGTTGTGTGTAAATGCGTTATACCTAGTCAGTACTGCAGACCGCAGTAATTGGGATTTTTGTGCTCCAGCGTAAAAAATAATAAACTATTCAAATCAATTCAGTAAGTACGATAGTTAAGCCTAAGTTGTGCCCCAAAATACCCCATTATGTTGCACAGTTCTCCCCTACGCTAATAGTGCCACTTGTTACGTACCCACGTATTAAGTAGTCATATATTAACTATGTACAGCGCGCCGCACGTTTCTAATAATATTTGACACTATAACTAATAAGGCAATTAGTATAGTATAAGCGTAGAGAAAACAATTAAACTATAGAAGGTGCCGTCACATACGTATCTTTCCTGGAAAGCCAACGCCCATACGCAGGATACGAGTCGACCAGCATACCAAATACGAGACCCGAACTCTGTCTCATGACCGAGCTTAGCCACTACTACAACCACCCACTCCAAAGGACACAATCATATATATAGAAGCCCAGGACAAGAGCTCTTCAGACGGTTAGGGACATTCAGAGTCAGGTCGTAACACCACTCACAGTTTATATTCTATCTTAAAGAGTCGTAACACCACTCTTTTACACCATATATTATAACATTGTAATTGTGTACTACGTTAATAAACATTCATCATACCTAGTACATCACGTATTTCATTTCTGCGTTGATGTATATATCAACGTCGGTTGGGACGTAACAGAATTTTGGCGCTGTGGACAGGGTCTTCCAAGATACAAGGAAACTTCAATCAACAGAGGCAATTTCACCTTCGTGGATCACCGTTGAACTGAGGAGTGCACGCTTCAATTCAACGACTCTGGGAAGACCGAACTTTTGTTACAATTCAACTACGGCGAGAGAGATCAAGCAACGAGATGAATACAGCAATGTTGTAAGCATAATTTATATAACCGTCTCCTTTGGTCTATTGGTCCATCGTATTAAAGGGAAATTATTATTAAAGGGCAATTTATTTAAATTATTATTGAAGTTATTAAAGGGCATTTATTGAGAATTATTTAAGGGCATATTATATTATTTTGAGAATTATTATTGTGAATTATTACAGGGCATTATTGAGATTATTATTGAGATTATATTTATTATTGATTATTGAGGGCATATTAAATTTTAGTTCATCTTATTTAAGTACAACTCCCTTGGAATTAGCTACTCCATTGTATAAAACACGTGTAGATTTTTTAAGCCCATGTTTAAGCCCCTAGCCCATGTTTAAAGCCCAAGTTGAAGCCCGCTAGCCCGAGTAGAAATCCCTATGCCCGAATTTCAAAGCCCAAATCGAATAAAAATATATGAATAAATGAGTTTTATGTTTGAAATCTATATTTAAACGTTAGGAAGAATTAAACAAATATTAATGAACAATAGTTCAGAGGAAAATATTAGCGAAGAATTCGAAACGATAGCTAGGGAATCATTAGATAGAATAATTTAAATAATCGAAAACGAGAATAATTTAGAAATTGACGTAAACAATACTGATAGCGAAATAATTGACAACATAGAAATACATAACTTAGACGAAGAGTTAGACACATTTAACGAAGAAATAATTAACGAACGTATAGAGGTCAAACCAATTAGTAGTGATATATTAAATAAAAGCTTAAGATTAATAAACCTAGAGGAGTTTGAAAATAGTCCTACTACTGGCACAATTCACCGAGGTTTACGAAGTAATAGAAATACTATTCACACCGAATATATACAACCGAAAAGAATAGTCAAAGCTAAGAAAATGACAGGCGGTACCGATATGAAACCGATAAGCGCGTTAGACGCAATAAAATTAATTCCTAACTATTCAGGACAATCCGAAATATATCCATTTTTAAATGCATGCGAAGTAATTATAAGTACGGTAGACTCAGAACAGCACCCTTTCATGTTAAAAAAGATATTAGCTACTAAACTATCAGACAGAGCTTTTAACGTAACCAGATATAAGGAAATTGTAGAATGGGGCGATATGAAAATAATATTGTTAGACGCATTCGAAACTCCCTACGGAGCAGCTAACTTACAAATCGAATTAAACATAGTAAAAACAAAACATAATGAAACCATATGCGCGTACAATAATAGAGTAGAGGAAATATATCAGAAACTATGTAACACAGTAGCCATAGACAAAACACCCACCGAAGCAAAAATATTACGTGACAATATTAGGGAAAAAGCGTTAGTCAGTTATATAAACGGTTTAAGCGACCAAATAAAATTCGAAGTAAAAACAAAAAATCCTACTACTCTCGAACAAGCAATGCAAATCGCGTTAATTACCGAAAAAAATATTCGTACATATAATGATGTACAAGACATTTTCCGTGCAAATAATACGTATAGCAATGGAAATACGCATCAAAATAGACAATTTAACAATAATAATCAAAACACAGCGTACAACTATCGTAACAACGACAATAACAATAATATAAACAGAAACAATACCTACGATAGGAATACTAATAGAAACCCCAATCCGAGGAATATCAATTTTAATGTTAAGCGTTGTCATACGTGCAATCGCGAAGGACATTTTTCGTCACAATGCCGAACGAATAATGTCGCGTATAATAGTAGACCAGAATAATTTCCACGAGAATCCGAGTTAAATAAGAAAAGCATATATATATAAAGAATAAATATAATATACATGTAAATTTAATCATTAACAATAATTGATAGGATTGGGCAATGAAAATATATATATGAAAGTGTATATATTTAATATATTTATATATTATATTGTATTTATATTTATAAATATATTTAATTTAATATGTAAGGAAACTTTTTAGGATCATGATGACGATCGTCATGCTCCAAGTCGCATTGGCACAAACAAAGCCGTATCAAATTTCAATTCTTTCAAATCACGTACATTCTTCACTTTTGCTTTCATGTTCAAATTATATTTCAATCCTAAACACGTACCAATAACGGTCAAACACCGTACAAAAATATGTAACGATACATAAGTATAAAGTGAATAAGAATATATATATAGGCGTATAATTTTAATTAACATCTTTAATTATAGGGCTAAAATAGTACTAAACGAAATTTTATTAGAATTAATATATAAGCACTCTCAAAATTTGATGGTTACTACCATTTCTAGTATTTCTTCATCTATAATATTATACTTATAATTGGGAATCAGGGAGTACCTAAGTAAGATTCTACATACATGAATGGACATACTCTAGTTAAGAAATAGATAACCTTTTAACTAACGATTCAATCATTAAAACAAAAACCATATAAGACCAATAGAATATAGGACGGATATATAAATATGTTATAAATGTAATGTCAAGTTTTATAATTTTAGGTAATAGCATAAGTATTTACATATATAAACATGTAATAGTTATAATAATTAAATTATAAAAATGTAACAGAATACGTATATTAACTACACATATATGACCACCATGTACTAACACTAGACTAAGAAGAAAATGTAAAACAAAAGAAACTATATACTTATATAAAAAAAAAAATGTACTAATATCTAACAACTATTATATATTACTAACAAAATGTATCACTATTTTATAACCAATTTATCACTATTTTATGTATCAATGTATTGTAACCAATGTATCACTATTGTAATAACTACATACTATGGAAATGTTAAAGATTTATGTTTAAGCTTTTAAACATAAAGTCTTTTTTTTAGAAGGGAGGTGTTACGTACCCACGTATTAAGTAGTCATATATTAACTATGTACAGCGCGCCGCACGTTTCTAATAATATTTGACACTATAACTAATAAGGCAATTAGTATAGTATAACATGCGGAGGTCGTTGCAAAAGCGTAGAGAAAACAATTAAACTATAGAAGGTGCCGTCACATACGTATCTTTCCTGTAAAGCCAACGCCCATACGCAGGATACGAGTCGACCAGCATACCAAATACGAGACCCGAACTCTGTCTCATGACCGAGCTTAGTCACTACTACAACCACCCACTCCAAAGGACACAATCATATATATAGAAGCCCAGGACAAGAGCTCTTCAGACGGTTAGGGACATTCAGAGTCAGGTCGTAACACCACTCACAGTTTATATACTATCTTAAAGAGTCGTAACACCACTCTTTTACACCATATATTATAACATTGTAATTGTGTACTACGTTAATAAACATTCATCATACCTAGTACATCACGTATTTCATTTCTGCGTTGATGTATGTATCGACGTCGGTTGGGACGTAACACACTGGTCATGATATTATTGATATACTTTTAGCTTATAAAGACCAGAAGTTACAAGTAATAAATTCAATACCGAAGATATGGTGATAAATGATTATCAGTGTACCCACTTCCGACAATAACTTTTATTGTTATACATACATATTATAAGTAATTAGATTATTGGACTATCACGTCTTGTCGCGTGTAATCCCCACTACATACCGTCCTCAAAGCACCTAGTTCAAGATTACCACCATGACAAATTTAATTGTTTTACCTATTAATTTAATTACCACTACACATTCTTATTTTGATCAGCTGTTATGTTTAATGTTCAGTTCACGGGGCTGCTCTCTGCTATCTCGTCCATATAAAATTATGATTCGGTTATCGTCGCCATAATAGAGAAATTCCGCTATGAGCGCCACATATGCGTTCGCCCAACAAAATCGCAACAACCGATAACAACAGTACGTAAAAATATGTGAAAATTTACTATTAGGTAGTTTATTTTTTATTGAAACAAAAAAAGAAAACATGATAAAAAAAAATGTTTCAAAATTTACTTTAAGTTAGGCATTACTTATTTAAGTTAAGTAAACTTAATTTGTACATAGTACCTAATGTTTTAAATAAAAAAACTAATTAATGCTTCATTACAATAGTTTGTGTTTTGTAGACATTTTTTCAATTAACTATTACCTACTAGTTTTATTTTCTGATTTATTAATACCTACCTTTATTTTATCATCCCATGCCTACATTAATAAAATAGTTAATTTTATTCTGGTCTGGATAAATTATTTTAGATATTAATAAGGTAACGTAGGTATATACGTAGGTACAATAATTATACGAATTGGTTTTCTGTAGTACCTACAACCCACCCACCACCCTTAGAAACGACGCCGTGGGCGGTGTGACCTTAGAGGGGGTGGGGGGAGAGCGTTTTGCGATTGTCGACGGGACGAGCACTGCAGACCGACAGCCGACGACCCGTTTGCGAATTATGAAAGGTCGTGGGCATTAATAATTCGACGCGAGAAATTAATTTTTAGTGCCAAATATTGACTCGCGATCTCCGACGCAATGATAACGGCGAGCGTTACACGCGTCATCTTGACGGCAGTGAGACAAGTACCTACGCTGATGGGCGGGCGCGCTTAACAATATTATATACCAAAACGCGTGTCGTACTCTACGGTGGGGTATATGCGGCACATGTATATGTATATATGACGTATATAATAATATGTATATAATGTATGAATAATATATTATATTGCTATTATGAGCACGAGAGATAGTGCTGCTAATACTATTGTTACAATATATAGTAAGTTACTGTGTATAAACTGGTGTTTTTGGCTTTGTTCTCTTAAAACTTCTTGGTCTATCATTTGTTGTACTTCATCCAAGGACTTGGATACGCCGTGTAGATCCGTTAATTGTATATTTGGATTGTTTCCCCATTCTTTATTTACTTCGAATCTATGTATGTGTTCAGGTATCTTCTCTAAAATGTTCTTTATGTTAGTTGTAGGTATGAAATCTTTATAATTCGTGTTGGTAATCTCTTCTGTGGCGGTTAGTACTGCATCTTGTGTAAATACTTGACAATTATTATTCACTATAGTTATTTCTCCAATTTTATTTGTATCTAGCGTAAATGACTCGACTAAATCTGTACAACTTATGGTCAGTGCTTCACTTCCCACATGTAACCAGGTGTTTTTGTTTCGTAATTTATGGTGTATGTTTCTTTGTAGATTAAACTTTTCGATTGCACAGTTCCGTTGATTAAAAGTAGTATCAGGACCTTTGAATAATTGTAATTCGCATGGTTGGCGTTCGCTGTTTTCTTGAATTGGTTGTGGTGTTCTACATATTCTATATATTGTAGTCTCTGTACAGTCGTCCAACTGTTTTTCTGTATATGTAGTAAATCGTTTTCTATCTTTAGTTATTGCAATATTGTTATAAGTAACTGTTGGAAGATACCACCTTTCAGTATTATTTTGAACATGGATTATTGGTATAGGTATTAAATGGTATAATGTAAGTTCAATGTCAATAACAAACGGTATTTTTGTAATGAATACTAAATTATCGTTTTCATAGTAAATACTCATTTTAGTAATTTTTTGAAATTCATTTAATTCTGAAGCTTTTGTTCCCATAGAAATGCTATATTGTTTTTTAATTGTTAGTTCTATTGATTTTAAAATTGATGCTAATTCTTGCGGTGTCATAAGACTTAGGTGTATTATTCCTCCTCTAGTGGCTGTTACTATTTGTCCTAACGTCTGAGTTTCGTAAGCGTATTGATTTGTGATTATTGTGTATAAATTATGTACTTCTCCTGCCATTAATAAGTCTAGTACATCGTCAGTTCTAGTTTTTATTTGTAACATTCTTACGTATAATTGTTGTTCTTTAGTTGAAATGTTTCTATATAATTGTTCGGTTTGATCTAACGTATTTCCTATATTTTTTACTATTGTTTTTACTACTGTTGTTTGAGCCTTCATTATGTGTAGTATATTAGCCCCTGATTCTTCTGTTTGCTTTATAGGTTCCCGTGTTTTCTTAGTGCATTTATCATCGCATACGCCAAATAACGTGTACATAGCGTTACCGATTATGTTTACTAGCCCCCTTCTTTTCCGTTGCTTATTATTGAATTGATCCATACCACTTCCAAATGACAAATACATACGTTCTTTTTGTTTACTTATTTCGCTATATAAATCCGTTATCACTATCTGGTATTTACCGCATAAATCGATATGTTTTTGATCGGTACATATTTTTGTAATATTTGTGACTGCTCGATCATGTTTGTCATGTTCTCGAGAGTCATGTGGCCGCCTCGAACATTTCCCGGTCGCCAACCACGGACCGAGACCCGAAAGCCGGAGTGCCGTGGTTTTTTTTTTATTATTTAAGAACGTGAATACATTTGACCCAGTAATAGGACAGGTGACCGACGGTGAAATAATAACACCTCAATCTGGGGAAAAATATATATATATATGTTTATTTGAATAAATTTTGGATTGAAGTTGGTGCCGAGAAAGCCGAAGGCATAAAACTCGGTCAAAGTAAAGTTATAAAGATAATAATAATACATTTTAATAATAATAATATAAAATATAAACATTACTCACCACACGGCTCCGACGGAGCGGTTTACCGGCGGGAGGACAACAATAATATACCATAATAATAATAAGTATAATAATAATAATCTCATAATAATACCCTAAATAAGTACCGGCCACGGTGAGAATAGTAATAAAGATGTACCAAAACGTTACCAGTAAATTAGTGTGGGTCTTGTGCCGCCCTTCGGCGCATCAGCGAAACGCGTGCTACTCGCTCATGGTACCGGGAGCTCAGACGGGAAAAAAGGTAGTGGTGGCTTTTGCTGGTGTCGGTCAGTACTTTGCGACCTTTGGTGGCACGGAACACGACAGGTGAGGGAGGGGGTCACATACGTACAGATAACGTGGGTGGCCGGTACTCTGGGCCGTGGGTACTAGGAGGGGAGCGTGTGTGCGACTGCCGGAACGGTGGTGCAGTATTGGATCGGCGGAGACTGAGGCGCGCGGGATAGTATTTCTTATCTATCTCGTCGCATTTCGCGCTCCTACGGTACCTGCTAGTACAATTATAAATTATGGTAATATTGTTTGCGTTGGACGTCACAGAAACCCCCCATGAAAGTTCGATACATCGGAGAGAGCTTTCATGGATGACGATGTTTGAACGCAAACTTAAATAACAATCGGTAATAATAATTGACGGGAATTTCATACGAGAGATGTGTTCGATCCGTTCTTATGATACCTGAGTGCTAACAATGACTTCAGCCTGCTGCAATGGTGACCTGATCGGTTCGTAGAACGGACGGAGGTGGACAATATTGTAAGTCCCAATAGTTCTGTTGGTGTTTGGATCTGCCAGAGTATATGCATTGTCTTGACGACGGCTGGTGATCACGTAGGGCCCTTCGTATAGCAAGAAGAATTTCTGTATACATTTGTCGACGGATGAACTTAGGCGATGCGTTTTCACCAACACGCGGGTACCGATGACAAATGATAGGGGTACGCCCTGCTTGTCATGGCGATGTTTTCTTCTTTCGGAATGGGTGAGCTGGATCTCTCGTGCCATGGTCAGTTTAGTTCTCTGTGCTAGAGGAAGACGAAGAGGGAACGAAACGACATTTCCGAATGGGTTATATTGTTCGACGGAAAGAAAAAGCTCTTGTGGGGTGTGGCCTATTGACTCATGGACTGTGTTGTTTAACACCCATTCAATGTACGATACGTACCGTGGCCACTCGGTATGGTTTTCGTGGCAGTACGCCCGGAACATGCGTCCGAGTTCTCTCATTACTCTCTCAGCTGGATTGGACTGGGGATGGTACACAGACGTCATTGTTGGCGGTACACCGAGGGCTAACAACCGATTCTGCCACACGTTGCTCCGGAACTGTACACCGTGATCGGATACGATGCATCGGGGTTTACCGTATGTGGATATATAGTCATCAATCATGCGATTGGTTACCGCGACAGCAGTGGCCTTCTTCACTGGGTATAGACGGACAAATCGGGAGAAGTTATCTAGTACGACAAAAATATATCGGACTTGGTTCCAACCCGGAGGGAGAGGGCCA
Source organism: Metopolophium dirhodum (assembly GCF_019925205.1). NCBI lineage: Eukaryota > Metazoa > Arthropoda > Insecta > Hemiptera > Aphididae > Metopolophium > Metopolophium dirhodum. The sequence goes on from NW_026869950.1 coordinate 125,852, forward strand.
TATAGATCGACTAATACACGCCCGAGTGGGACATCGGCCAGAACAGATCGCATTTCCCCTTCTATACGGACTGTGGACGCTTTAGTCTTCTGACACAACACACAACTTCGGACTACTTCCCGGATACGTGACTGGAAGCTTTTGAAAAAACAGAAATCCCGTATGGCGAGTATACACTTCTTTGGTCCGACATGGCCAAAATGACGATGCACCTGAGTGATCAGTTCTTCTACCCTGTTGATGGGGATGTAAACCAGCCATTGATCAGTAGACTTGTGTCGTCGATAAAACAGTACCCCCTCTACTAAGCTATAGTGTTCGAGATACGGGGTCTGCTGACTCTGGGGGTCTTTCAGCAACTGTTGAAGTCTATCGAGGTTAGGGTCCTCCCTCTGGGACAAGCAAATTGATTTGAAAGACGATATTTGACGCTCAAACTCGGCTTGAACCTTTTTTGACGTGATTGTTAAAACACATGGACAACTGGATATCACCTTCTCCGCCTCCTCTCGTCCGGCAGGACTTCTGGATAGAGCATCAATAACATTATCTGAGCCGGGGATGTGTTTTACTTGTAGATTGAACTCTTGAAGGTGTAACGTCCATCGAGTTAATCGAGCGTTTCGCAGGCGACATTGGAATAAAAAAGTTAAGGCTTGATGATCAGTCAGGACCGTGACTGGGTATCCTAGGATGAATACCCGAAACTTCTCACAAGCAAAGACTATAGATAACAATTCCAATTCTGTTATGGAGTAATTACGCTCAGCGGTGTTTAACGTGCGGCTAGCAAAAGATATGGTACGTCGGTCTCCGCTTGGAGAGATTTGAAACAGCTCAGCACCGAGTCCAACTTTACTCGCATCAGTCTGAAGGTAAAACCTCTGGTCGAAATGTGGATGTGACAGATATTGTTCTGTGAATGATTCACGGACCGCATTAAATAGCTTCAGCTCTTCATACCCAAAGCGCCAAGTGCAATCTTTTTTGATGAGTTCAATAAGCGGGCTTATAATTGAGGCATGGTGACACGAAAATTTCCGATAGAAATTACAAAAACCGATAAATGATTGTAGCTCTTTTTTATTCCGAGGTTGGGGAAACTCACGAATGGCTTGAAGCTTTGACGGATCCATAGACATCCCAAGTGGAGTCACAATGTGTCCGAGGAACTTGATCTTTTGTCGGAGAAACTCACACTTGGACAATTGCAATGTCATTCCTGACATGGATATTCTCTTAAACAAAGCGGCGAGGCGTACAAGATGATCGTCAAACGAGGTGGATGAAATTAAAACGTCGTCGACATATATGTGCAGATCGTCTAGGTTGTTGTCTGTCCCATTGATTTTAATGTTTAGCACAGCCTCTAGTGCTTTGCCGAATGCTGTGTTCGAAATGTTTAGACCGAAAGGTACGACGCAGAACTGATAGGTCCGCCCTTCAAAAACAAACGCTGTGAATTTACGTACTGTGGGATGTAACGGCACTTGCCAATATCCGGCACTAAAATTCAGACTGGAGAAAATTGTTTTCCCCCCGAACCGAGCTAAAAGTTGGTCAAGTGGAGGGGACGTATCGCGCATCGGTAAAATTAACCGATTCACGCGTCGGGCATCGAGACATAAACGAACTGACCCATCCGCTTTCGCTACACATACAATCGGGTTGCAGTAAGGGGAGGAACATCGTTCGACAATCCCCCATGAGAGCATTCGTTGGAGTTCCTTTTCAACAGCAGGTCTACGGAAGAATGGTATTGGGTATGGTTTCACTTTAAAAGGTACATCTTCTGATACTTCAAAACAGCAACTGTATAATTTGTTTAGCCCAAGTCGATCATCAAAAATGCTATGATATTGGTCCAGTAGACTTATGAGCTTTGATCGTTCCTTATCCGGTACCTCTTGGAAATTTACTATACACTCGGGCCATGGTTTTGCAAGTGGATCGGTAACTGGTTGTGTATGATCGACACAGACCAATGGGTCACACGGATCGGATGTTAGCGTAGAGACTTGCTTTACGAAAGAAATGTCAGATATGTAGTGTTCCATTGCAGTAGGCATGAGTCGGTCTAGTTCATGATGTACGATGATCTGGGTTATCTGGGTAGATGTGATATCTCCGATCTCTGGTCGGAATGGCGAAACGGTGTTCCATTTCGGGAACTCGACCTGGTAGGTTACATAATTCAAAACGACACCGTATTGGGTAAGCCAGTCATCGCCGAGAATCATTTCAGTGGACAGATGGGGAATAACCAGAAAAATCCCTGGAGCTTCATGTCCAAACACACTTAGTGGTACATACGCTTGCCGGGTGATCTTCTTACTTCGACCTTGGATGGCGGTGGAAATAGTGACCCCCGTTACGGGAAGCGTAGACAGTTTCGATGCGGTGTTAGTTTGACTCTTCAGGGTCGCGAAAAATTGTTCGGAGACCGCAGATATGGACGCACCAGAATCCAACAGTGCGGACGTACTTATTCCGAAAATTTCGACGTGAAGCTCAGGACGTTTCACAGTGCGTTCAGGAAAATCAATGGGAGACGAAAATGGTTGGTTGCAGGCAGATAGGTTTTGGCTCTCGTCACGTGCTGCAATCACTGGCGAGAAGCTTCCTCGTTTCCCGACACATTTAATTGATGAATGGGCGGGGCGGCTGTAGTCGCAGGCTGATTCCTCGGTGGCTGTCCTCGATTGTACCCTCCGCGATAGCCTTGTCGGTTGTCCGGTGCCCTCCGTTCGTTTTGTTGATTGGGTTGAATATTGTTGTGATGTGGTCGGTGATCATCCTGACGTGGCTCGCAGAACGATGTGGACTCTTCGAATTCAGTCAAAACAGCTAACAATTCGTTTGTATCACGTGGTCCACGTCCTCGTAGGGCCATACTAAGGGGAATCGGATAGTGTTGTATTATTGTCGAAACTAAATCAATTGGGTCAATGGGTGGTGACAGATACTTTGCCCCGGCAATCCATTGCATGGCGTGCGTTGCGAGACCATCGTATCTCGTGTATTGAAATGGCCGAAACACCTCGTTGCGAGTCTTACGTTGAGTTGCGGCGGACCAAAAACGTTGACGGAATAATATTCGGAAATCATCGTAGCTCGGAGGGGTGGGGATTAGTGAATCGAACCACAGACGAGCATCTCCATTAAGTCTACGTTGTGCAGAAATTAATTGTTGGTCAGCTGACATTGGAACATTCTCAAAATATACATCAAGCTGGCGGATAAAACGTTCTGCATGGATGGAACGGGTTTGTCCTGAGAATTCCGACACAGCGTCGTTGAGGCGTTCTTGAGACCCAAAAAATGACGAATGACCCTGACCTGTGGTATTCATCATTGTATAATTACCCACGGGATTCATTGTTGATGATGTAGGTATGGTGTTTCCCTTCAATGATTGAAAACCTCGGGACATATCTGGCGGTGCTGGGGTGTGCGTTGGTAACCCAGCTGCCTCATTGGCGGGTGGTGTTGGATGTGGTTGTTCGACAAAACGGTTCAACTCACTCCGGATTGTACGAACATCGTCCTCCAGCGAGATTATACGGTTGGTGTTGCGTCCGATAGTTTCGTTCAGTTTAACCGTTTGATGTTCAGAACGGGCCATGTCATCTTCTAATTTTGTGGTTCGTGTATCAATTGACTGCCACCTCTCCAAACATTCATCCCACCGCGCAGTCATATCCTCCCTCATGGCCTGGATTCCAGCTTCATTGGACCGTTGACTTGCCAGTAACTGCTTAAACATATTCTGAATCCTTTGATCGGGGGTGCTTGGCTTGGATGTGGATTGACTAGAGATCATCTTTACAGTCTCAGTGGTTCCAGTGTCAATAGACGTTGTGACAACAGGAGGCATGTTGGATCCGGACGGGGTTAAAATTTCTGGTTGGAGAATTTGATCGATTAATCGGACTGGTGGCTTGGTGTTTCTTTTTCCGGCACTGTCCATCCACGAACAGGTCAACCAATATAGATGCTACGACTGATGAGATTCAAAAAAAAACAGAAGACCCACAACGAGACGTTCGAAAGTAACAGAAAACGGCCAACAAATTATATTGAGGACAAAAACAATATTAATACGACTGCCAAACAGCGAGAAAATAAATAAATAAGTATCTAATTGTCTTACGACAAAAGATTAATTAAGAAAAACAATATGTAAAACGACAATGAGTATCCTAGGACAAATATGTCGATAGCGAAATAAGTTATGAAATTAATCTATCAATGAAAATGATCACCGGTAACGCCGGGACGACACATGAACAACACACTAGTTTGTTTGGTAATAAAATTTTGAAAATCACCGTGGCGCGGGATATATTAGAATATATGTGCATAATTCACATGAATAGTATAATAAAAAAATAATAACTAAATAACTCAATACTACACGAAGAATGATTAACGAATAATAGTTGTACTCATACAGTACTAGGAGAATACAAAAATAATTATTCGTGTTGAACGACAACAATCAGAGTCGTTAGTACGGAATAATACGAAAACGCGACAATCGTCGATACTGAAACCACAACTCGGTAACCATTAATAAAATAAAATGGATATAGTGTTAGGCACCACGCCAAGTAATCATTTTACGCTCCTACTAAGTAGGCACAAATAATACTCCTTACGACCCACCATACGTGCACGGGACGTACAAACGACGGCACCGGTGTGCGACAATCTACATTGTGGGTGACGATAATCACCGCGGGCTACAACGTATGGCAAACTTATAACTAACCGTCGATGTGTGTACGGGCCTAACGTGGATCATTAATTTTTTTTTTTTCTACTTCAGTCTACCAACCGGGATTCGACTACGTATAACATACAAAAAAATCATTGTTGCAAAAATAAAACATTAATAAAAAAACTAAATTGAACGCGCGTGGATCTATACGTGGACGGAAAAATCGTCGTCAGACAGTATACCAGGCGAACAAAACAAAATCTCGACTGATGGGCTATATGAGCATGATCAGGAATAAACTAAATAAATATGCAATACGATAATAATGATGATATACATAGAACGTTGATACTATCAGAATTTACTAAACAAAATAATATGGGGAACGACCGCACAGCTGTGGTGGAACGATACACACCCAAAAATAGAACATTAATATTATACAGATAGTCAGCGGCGCGGCGGTAGACCGATAAATAAAGTGCTACTGGTTATGTAAGTGAAACAGGTAAAATAGGATGAGATGTATGTATACAGGCACACGTCGACGTGTACAGATAAGCACTTTGCATTACGCCCCATCTCCGCCGATCAAACTTGTACCATGATGACGAGACACCTCCTGTCGCTGGTGGACACCTGGATAGCAGTTTCGCGGCGTTGGTGACGGTGTAGTCCAACAATGACGAAACCTGTCCGGTCAGTTCAAAACACCCGGACGATGGCGACGCACACACGCAATACTCTCCGTTCCCAGCATCGGTGGTCAGTACTCATCACGGCACCAATACCAATATTACACTGGAGCATTTCTGGAAAATACGCAGACAACAGTTTGCTCTGTACAGGGACCTATCACCTATGATTCACCGGGCCGGTACCTACACTAAACCAAGCATAACCGTTTGGTGGTTCGAGCTTCAGCCATCACCTTCGCGATCTCGAAAAGATCGATTTAAACCTTTTTTTTTTTTTTTATATATCTTTTTACACACGGATTATTATAATTTATATTCTATTAAATCAACCATATTGTATGTAATTGTTTCCACGGATTCCTGTTTCGGCGTTATCGCACAACGACGTCGCGGCAATGCCGCACAGCGCACGTACTTGTCGTGTGACTCCGGCCTTTGACCGGTCGCCGTCGTCGCGACCTTACGTAACTATTCACTTTTACCGGTCATCGCCGTTTCCGGGATTAAACATAGCATACCAAAATAAAATAATTATTCGGATACCCACAATATAGTCAAATATATTAATCAAATGCCGGTCACATTACTGTCCAAAATGTACCCAATATAAATATGAATTTTTATTTTTTTTTCTTTTTCTTCGGTCCTGTCACGGTCGCCATCTGTGACTGCTCGATCATGTTTGTCATGTTCTCGAGAGTCATGTGGCCGCCTCGAACATTTCACGGTCGCCAACCACGGACCAAGACCCGAAAGCCGGAGTGCCGTGGATTTTTTTTTATTATTTAAGAACGTGAATACATTTGACCCAGTAATAGGACAGGTGACCGACGGTGAAATAATAACACCTCAATCTGGGGAAAAATATATATATATATGTTTATTTGAATAAATTTTGGATTGAAGTTGGCGCCGAGAAAGCCGAAGGCATAAAACTCGGTCAAAGTAAAGTTATAAAGATAATAATAATACATTTTAATAATAATAATATAAAATATAAACATTACTCACCACACGGCTCCGACGGAGCGGTTTACCGGCGGGAGGACAACAATAATGTACCATAATAATAATAAGTATAATAATAATAATATAATAATAATAATCTCAAAATAATACCCTAAATAAGTACCGGCCACGGTGAGAATAGTAATAAAGATGTACCAAAACGTTACCAGTAAATTAGTGTGGGTCTTGTGCCGCCCTTCGGCGCATCAGCGAAACGCGTGCTACTCGCTCATGGTACCGGGAGCTCAGACGGGAAAAAAGGTAGTGGTGGCTTTTGCTGGTGTCGGTCAGTACTTTGCGACCTTTGGTGGCACGGAACACGACAGGTGAGGGAGGGGGTCACATACGTACAGATAACGTGAGTGGCCGGTACTCTGGGCCGTGGGTACTAGGAGGGGAGCGTGTGTGCGACTGCCGGAACGGTGGTGCAGTATTGGATCGGCGGAGACTGAGGCGCGCGGGATAGTATTTCTTATCTATCTCGTCGCATTTCGCGCTCCTACGGTACCTGCTAGTACAATTATAAATTATGGTAATATTGTTTGCGTTGGACGTCACATATTTTTCATTTTTTCCCCCAATAAATCATATTTTCGTTTTCTTCGCAAAGTAGTTTCAAATTTACTAGTGATATATACATGTTTTCGTAAGTTGTTTTCTGCCGATCTCTATTTTTTGTTACTAGGAATATTATGAATCTATTTTCCTGTTTGTAATAAGGCGTGTCTCCTATTACTTTACTGAGCGGTAACATCGCACCGTTTCCAAATTGCTTTTTTAATTGGTAATTTGTTCCTGTCCTAAAGTTATACTGCCTTGCAATTTCTGACACTATATTATATTCTTTTGGTGATTCTATTAGTGTACCTATAGTTTCTTTCACGTTATTATTCGTAACAAGTTGTGTTTCTATTTTTTCGAGGAATTGTTCATATGTTTCATTTTTTATTTCCTGAATCGAATACATTCGTGTAAGCGCGTCTACATTAGAATTAAGTACGCCAGCTTTGTAGCGTATTTCATATTCGTATTCTTCTAACTGTATTCTCCATCGAGCTAGTTTTGATAATGGATTTTTTAGATTAAAGAGCCATGTTAGTGGACGATGATCACTAAGTATTATAAGCTTCCTACCATATAGGTATGGTCTAAATTGCTTAACCCCAAAAATTATTGCAAGACATTCTAATTCAGTTGTTGAGTAATTGCTTTCACTTTTATTTAATGTGCGTGATGCATAACAGATTGGCCAATCTTTACCTATTTCACCTTGAGATAATATGGCTCCGAGCGCCTTGTTGCTTGCGTCCGTAGTTAATAAGAAGGTCTTTGTGAAATCAGGATATTTAAGAACTGGTTCGGAGCATAACGCTGTTTTAAAGGTATCGAATGATTTTTGACACTCGTTACTCCATACGAATTTAGTGTCCTTTTTTAAAAGATTAGTTAATGGTTTTGCTATTGCGCTATACGAATTTATGAACTTCCTGTAATAACCGCTTAATCCTAAAAACTACTTTATGTTTTTTACTGTTGTTGGTTCTGGGAATTCTACTACTGCTTTTAATTTACGCTCATCTGGTTTTATCCCGTCTTTCGTAATGACATGACCTTAGTATATACACTCTCTTTTTAAGAAATTGCACTTGTCGGGTTGTAATTTCAAATTGTTATTTTTTAATCGCTCGAAAACGTCTATTAGCTTTTCGTTATGATCATACAAATTTTCCCCGTATACGATTATGTCGTCTAAATATACTAAGCATTTGATTCCTATTAAACCTGCTAGAGCTGAATTCATAATTCTTTGGAAAGTCCCGGGACTCGTCTTCATTCCTTGAATCATTCGTTTAAAATGCCAGTGTCCTTGGTTAGTCGAAAAGGCTGTTAACTCCCGTGAGCCTTTGACCATTTTTACTTGATAAAAGCCCGAAGAAAGGTCAAGACTACTGAATGAGTGGCTGTTTCCTAGCTGGTCTAGTATTTCTGTAATATTTGGCAAAGGGTGAAATTCATTTATGGTAACCTCATTAAGTGCCCTAAAATCTACCACTACTCTGAATTTTTATTTGCCTGAATTATCCATTTTCTTTTGTACTAATAGCAAAGGGGAATTCCAGGGACTCCTAGAATTCTCAATAATTCCATTTTCTTCCATTTTTTTAATTTGCGAGTTTATTTCGTCTTGTTGTGCGTGAGGTAATCTATAAGGTCTACGATATATGGGTGGTTGGTCCTGCTTTAATTTAATAGAGTGTGTACACGTGGTTGTAAAAGTTAAAATATCCCCTTCCATATGAAATATATCATTGTATCGTTCACATATCTCATAAATAGATTGTTTTTCAGTTTCGTCCATGTGTTCAGTTATTATCATTTGTTTTAGTCTTGCTATACGTTCGTTGTGATTGTTCTTTGTTTCAACTGTATATATTTCGTATTGAGTATCGTAAAGTATTTTGTTTAAATCAGTTTTAGTTAGAGTCTTTATTTCTTCTGATATGTTCATCATGCTAACTATTGCCCTACTGTTGCTAACGATGTATACTGTATTACTACAAAACACATCCTTTACTAATTGTTGTTTGTGTATTAGAATATTCTTGTTTTCAACTAATGGGTCGGCAATCAAAATTCCTATAATAGTTTCGGTTCGTGGTTTTAATTTGATAGAACTGGTTTCTTCTACGATCTCATTAATCACTGTTGGTGAATGGGAGGTCGTTTGGATAATCAACTTGTTATTCGCTACATCTACTATTACATTATTAGTTGAGAGAAACTCGTTGCCTAGAATACCGGCCTTGGGAATTGGAAATCGTGTTCCTACTATATGAAATTATGCACTGATATTTTTTCCGTTTAATTCTATCGGTATTATCAATTTCCCTATAGTTTGAATGAGGTCCTCGTTTATCCCACGTAAATTTATTCTTTGAGTTTCGTCTACTTCTAAATCTTTGCGCGAGCAATTTATTTTGAGTATGTTTACCTGACTACCTGTATCTATCATTAAGTGTAATTTTTTGTTTTAGCAGCGGACGAGTTAAATGTTATATGGTTATTTTCTATAGTTGTAACGATGTGGTAGCATCGTGCATTGGTTGTTCTACGATAATCTGGTTTATCGAACGAGTACCGCGCCCTTCATTCGATACGCTGGCGTTTCCCGAGTTATTGTCGTGTCTACTTTCATCGTTTCGTTTTTTGTAACATGCATTAATATTATGGCCGTTTCGATTGCAATATGTACATGTTGCTACTTGTATATTATAGTTCGTTGGTGGTTGCTTAAAATTGTTTCTATTAGGTGGACGGTTGTTGCTACTGTTATTTGAATAGTTAGTTCTTGGATTGTTTCTACACTGCGATGCATAATGATTTCCATTACAATTATAGCATTTTATTACTGGCCTGTTAGTATTATTTGGTTGCGAAAAGTTATCTGTCCGTTGGTAATTATTTGTTCGCGTAAAATTATTCGGTTTCGTAAAGTTCTTTGATCGAAAATTTCCGTTGTTTCTGTTATTGTAATTCGTATTATTCGTTCTCTGATAATTATTACTATTGTTACGTGAAAAATTACTTCTGTTGTTTGAATTTTCATTTCTACGCCTATAATTATCCCTCTCCATGTTATATTCGACCTCATCAGCTTTCGATTACTGTTTAGCCATTTCAAGGGTTTTCGGATTACGTGATTTTACTATCGTCCTAATCGGTTCTACTAATCCCTTAATAAAGTTTGCTAGCATTTGTTCCTTAAGTGTTTCATGTATAATTTTTGCTTCTATATCTATTTTATCTAGTGTACTGGCGGTACATAGTCGGTAATATAATTTTTCTACTCTATGGCAATAATCATTTACGTCTTCGTTCTTGTGCATCCTAATAGAATTTAATTGTATTTGTAGCGGTGACTTCGAATGCGTCTGTTAAATAACTTTTTATATATGTCCACTTCGACACGTTTTTATATTTAATCATTTCTAGTGCTCTACCTGTTAACCTTGTAGTAATGTATTTGACTAACGTTGGTGCATTTGCTTCCTCTACTAAGCTTACTGCCATGTCGCATGCATTTATAAATTGATAAATATCGTCTATTCCTGTACATAGTGGTATTAATTTAAAAGCGTCTTCTAATCTTATAACCACCATTTTCTTTGCGCGCTTTTTAGTTGTATAATCTAATGATTGAAATTCAAAACTCTCTGTAACTGTGCTACGCGTAGTGGGTTTAAGTGCTGGGCTTGGGTTTCTACTTGCGTTATCTTTTAACTGGGCTTCTAACTGGGTTTTCAACTGGGCTGGGCTTCTAATCGGGCTTAATAATTCAATTTGTCTATTCGTTTCGTTTAATTCGTCTTCTACACTAGTGTTATACAATGAATTAGCTACGTTCAAGGGAGATGTACCTTCTTTGTCTATAAATCACTTCACCACTTATTTAATACGTTTCTCATAATAATAATAATTCAATAATTGCCCTTTAATATAATAATAATTCAATAATACTTCAATAATAACTCAATAATACCCTTTAATTCAATAAAACTTCAATGATAACTCGATAATACTCTTTAATTTAATAAAACTTCAATAATAATTCAATAATACCCTTTAATTTAATAAAACTTCAATAATACGCCCTCAATAAATTCAAAAAATATTACGTTTTACACCAATATACCTATGCTCGACTACTTAACAATACTTTTGTTTTAATTATGTTGCATACGTCTATGTAACAAATTTAAAATAGTTATTCACTCACAATAAAGCGGTGTTCCTTGATGCTGATGACATGCTGGTGAATTTGATGGTGCTGCAACGTGACTTATTTGTTTTGTGTATAGGTTCTTCTTCAGAGTTGTCGCCTTGGAAGAGTGATCAATTCCTCCTTGTTGACTGTAGCCTTTGACGGTTGCCTCCTTTGAATGAATATCCTACCGACTGCGCCAGTGTTACGTGCTACCCCTTCAGGGATTCACTATGTAGATGATTTGAAAATAATAGTAGTCAAATTAGATTTATAAATACAATGTTTTATTAGAACAAAATGAAATGTATAGTATCGTTGTGGTAATAGTAGTAGTAGTAGTCGTCCTGTATATGGCTAGTATGGCGTGAAGTCGCTTCTGCGTTGCTGTTCCAGGTACATCTGTCTTTACTGTGTTCCCAGCCCTCCTATTTATGATGTCGGTTCCTTTGATGGATCCTGCGCATGGACGGGGCGGTGGATGTAGCTGGTTCAATAAGTTGTTATTCTCGCAACCGCCGCTTCGTAACTTGTTGTTGACCGCTCCCCTAGATTAGCTTGCCAAAATAGAATGTGGTTTCTAACTATGAGGTTACGTCTAGGAGATCATAACAACTCAAGGAGAACTGCCTCTCCGAGTAGAATAATACTTATATACTAATACGTGAATTGAGTACGTAAAGCTATTCCTTTACAGCATCAAGAAACAAAAGACCAAATGTGTGTCGTAACCATTTGCGATTTTGGAATTTTTTTCTTTATATTCCATTGATAAACCAAGAGATTGTATTTTCTTCCACCAAGAATTAGTCAAATGAAATCTGCAACCAATTATATTACTTTCTGGCCAAACTTCAGTAACTGCATTTATAATAGCTTTTTCGTAATCAATTGTCACATTTGCAGGTGAAAAAATCAAATTCATATCTTTGCATTTTTCACAAATAGAACGAAGTGCAAAAATATAGGAAGATGTTAGTTTATTTCGTAATAAGCAAAATGTGAGTGGAACATAGTGGCCGTTTTGAAATCCATGGATAATAAACATTTGCATAAAAAAGCGAGTACAATTATCAAATGTCCCATCCATATAAACAGTATCTACCGAAGTCAAAAATTTTAAATTTGTGGAACACGAAAAAATAATATTATTTTCTTTTTCATTATTTAATAGTAGGAATTTTTCTTTTTGTTTTGTTTCAATATTTAAAACATTTAAAGCTTGGTGTACCTCAGAAATGGATTTTGGATTTGCTGGGAGGGTTTTGCGTCTCTTTTCATACATATTTTTTCTTATTCTATTAATGTCGTTTACTGTTATTTCTTTGGCACACTCATTATGTACTAATTCTTGTAAAATGATTTTTTTTGGTCTTGTACTTACGTCTTCTATCGCTTTCCTTTTGCACGAGGTATTAACAATTTGCCGATTTTTGGTATTTTCATTAACAGCTTCGTGATGGTGTTCATTTTCCGTGTACAATACTTCATTGTCGAAATTTTTTTTTGTATATACTTATTACTTTTGCATCACATACTTTGTTAATGCATCTCCAACGAATTTTATTTACTCCTTCATATGCCTTACTAAATTTAAAATTATCAATCACAATTTGTGGTTTTTCGCGTTTACTCGTAATTAATTGTGCAGACATTACTGTAGTTAAAACACATCAAACACTATCCACTGATCGGTGATCACTAGTCACTACTCAGTACTCAATACCGTAATATTTCTAACAAATCGAACCAACTATTGCAGCATGATATCAGATGACAGATTAGATAATATTATCTATGAAATAATATTTTCTGTATAGATAAAGACGCATACAGGTATACAATTTTAAAACCCACCATATAAGATATTATATACCATAATATAGACTATTATATCTCAAAATAAACCATAGGTTTATCGTTATGAGTATTATGATACGTAAGGGTTCCCAAACTTTGAAATTCTATAATTTATAATTGGCGGAAAAAGGAATGACGTTTTTTCTGATTTGGCGGAAAAAGGTATTGGCGGAAAACGGAAAGGTAATTTTTGGCGGAAACCGGTGACACCCATTTGAGTTTTAACTAGAAACAAATTTTAAAGAGCACTTGGTTTGACCCAAATTTAATTTTGTTTATTTATCTTACAACTTATTGTTTGTATAACAATACACTTTTGTAACATAGTAGTCTGACCTATTAGTTATGTATATATTTTTTAAACTATTTATACTTTATTTATCTTAAATTATTGTTTTTAATAAATTATTATAGGGATTACTTTTAAATAGAATCATTAGTGTAATTTTGTACTTCCTTATCAAATATACTCCTTATTAGTATTATTATCAAACACCTACCTATAAGAGATAGGTTCTCTCTCGGATTTTAATAACGTACACTATGTAAATTGTAACGCATATTATTTTACGTATTCATTTTATTGGCATATGAATGATTATAGGTAAAACAAAAACACTATAAATATTATTGTAAAATTCCTATATAGATTATAGGTAAGCAATTGGATACGGTTGGGTTACGATAAAAAATTAATCCGTAGGTAGGCATATTATACACATTTATACCTACAACTGCACAAGGTAATATAAAATTATACTTTTATCAGCAAGCACTTATTATTTAAAAATGTATTAGTATTTATGGGGATTTATATTTTAGAAAATGAATGATGCGTGTAGGTAATAATTCTAAAATGTTATAAATTGCCCTTATTTTATCACTCTTAGGTATAGTTATTAATTATGTATGTTTGTCAGTAAGAAAGTAGTCAACAAAATGTTAATAAAACTAGCACCTATTTTTATTATATTTTCAAAAAAGAATAACCGTAGATATTTGATATTATAATAATGTGATATTATTGATGAATTTCTTATTATTAATCAACCGTGTATACACAAATATATGTCATAATAATATGACTATTGAGTAAACAGTAAACACTATACTTAACCAACAACAAAAAAAGATTTCATAACGAAATTATGGGTGCCGTATAATATAGTATATCAATCAAAATAGACATTATTTTGATCGTACACAGTCAGTTAGTTGCGTGCGGATATAAATACATATTAATATTGTCTTTATCTCGACCGACTCGATCAGACAACGGAGAAAAAACCGATTGCGTTATAATCGTTGAATTTCGCGTGAGTGACAATAATACGGTGAAATGGATTCTATTTTTATAGCACTATCGTGATTATTGACCATGTTAAAATATTTAATTATGAAATGTTCGTTCATTCTGTTCTATTCTGCCGTCGGAGAAGTACTATTGATTGAACAGCTCCATAAACCATAGGTAAGTATTTAATATTTAGATATGATTAATTAGAATTTATAACATTAAAATTGTTTATTAACAATACATTAAACGTTTGAAATATTAAAATTAATTATAAACACACAAGACTGGGCGAGTTAAGTTTTTTTTTTTTTTAACTCAGTTAAGTTAATATGCATACACATATAGATATAGTATATATTATATTTTTAAGTACAGAAGTTACAAGAATTTTTACAATTTGTACCAACTAATGCTTATATAATGATATGACTGGTAAAGGAATAGCAAATTTAATCTTAGAAAATCTTAAACAATTTGGTATCAATACTCAATATTTACGTGGGCAAGGATACGACGGGGCAGCTGCAATGTCCGGAAAATTTAATGGTGTCCAGGCTCACATTAAAGAAATTCACCCAAATGCTCTATAATATGTTCATTTTTCAGCCCACTCGTTAAATTTAGCTGTTTCTAAATCCTGTAGTGTACCAGCCATACGCGATTGTCTTGGGACAATAAGTCAAATCAGAGATTTTTTTATTTATCCAAAGCGGAAGTCGGTTCTAATTCAAAAAATAGAAAACTCGTCAGAAACACCATCTAAAAAAACGCTTAAAAGAAGTTGCGAGACTCGTTGGATTGAGAGATACCATGCCGTTCATGACTTTTTAGAACTCTTTGAGTATGTTGAAGAAGCTTTGGAAGATATTTCTGAATGGGATGACAATGATACATCTGAAAAAACAAGACGACTTAGAATCTCAATGTTAAATTCAGAATTTATTATTTGCTTGTTTGTTTTGAATAAAGTATTTGCATTAGGTTTAGTCTTATCAAAAGTTCTCCAGCAAACAAGTATTGATCTCAAAGAAGCTATGTCATTGGCACAAAACACAAAACAAGAACTTAAAGTGATAAGATTGAATGCTGAAAAAGAATTTGGAGACATTTTTGAACGTGTAAAATCACTGGCTGAGAAAATTGACATTGCGATAAACATACCAAGAATATCAAAAAGACAAACCAAAAGGTGTAACATTCAAACAAACGATCCAGAAATATTTTATCGAAAGTTAGTATTTATTCCATACATAGACAAATTCATTAATGAATTGGAAGAAAGATTTACAAATCACCAAAATACATTGACAAGCTTCCATTCCTTATTTAAAGAAAGCAGTTATGAAGACGATTTTATATCTCTTACAAAACAGTATATTGAAGATTTGGAAGATATTGGAAATTGTGATGAGGTATTCAAAAATGAGTTCAAACTTTGGCAACGAAAACTTAAATCTCTATCAGAAACGGATAAACCAAAAAATGCAATGGACGCTATTTACATATGTAATGAAGCCATGTACCCAAATATTTTTAAGTTACTTAAAATATTAGCAACTTAACCAGTTTCTTCTGCCACTAATGAAAGGACATTCTCAACTCTCAAGAGAATTAAAACTTACTTACGCAACTCTACTTCTGAGGTACGTTTAATTTAAATAATAGTAATATTGATTATAATTAACTTAATTTAATGTTGTAAATAATTTTAATAGGGAAGACTTAATGGTCTAGCTATGCTCTCGATCAACAAAAATGATTCAATTACTCCTGATGAAGTGCTGGTTGAACTATCCAATAAAAAAAGGAGACTAGAATTTTTATTCTAAATAATTAATAATTTAATATTTATAATATTCTGTACTTACTATGTGCATATTAAATAATATTTAACTGCCATGAGTTACGTAAACCTTTGTATTTGTTTTGCTATTTTTCCTATTAATATTTATACGTGTAATGTGTTTGATTGTTAGGAAAATGGGTAGTTGCAAAGAGAAGGTTTTAGTGCTGGTTATTTTTTTAAACCCCCCCCCCCCTCCCGGATCAAATTTGAATGTACGCCACTGCTTGAAATTCTCATCAAATGTTTATGTTAGCATTTTATATACTAGCTGGTTATCACATATTAAAAGACAGGTTAGCACGTCATGTGAGATACGAAATAAATAAATTGCAGTTGTGCGCACACATGGTTTTTATGTTATCGTGCTTTCTAGGTATACATTATATCTGAAAACATAACATGTTTACTCAGTTGTTAACACCAAAGTATTATATTTTACCAGTTCAGGAATTAATCATATTATGTTCTTTGCAAAGTAACATTGCCGCTCGTTCTTTGTATAGTTATCCGAGAATTAACTATGATTTCTTTTAAAGTTTTAATAACATTAACTGTGGAATTATGTATCACAACATGCTGTAGTACAGAAACAACTGTATCAGGTAAGTATTTACTTACAGTACTTACTGTATTTATATTAAAATATCAAATTGATAGTAGGAATCATAACACTCATAATATATTATAAAAGTTATCAACAAAATAATAATTTATAAATCTTAATACGGACGGACCTTTATAATTTATAATTAATGTATTGAATACTTACCGAAAATGAATCGTAATTTTCTTTTATTTTCACTAGGATATATTAAATATAAAATTAATTTAAATTTTATGCGTCTTAATATTATTATTCATTAAAATGAATTAAACACAAATCACAATAAAAAAATAATTCAATAGTTTAATATTATGAGTTGTATTATATTAAAGATAACATGTATATACTTTCGGAAATTTGGCCATATTTAATATTTTTAGTGGACTATAAACCAACTAGAATGTGAACACGTATGACATAATATATTGTCTGTAACCTAACCATAGTTTGTAAGGGCATAGCTGTTTTCGACCAAACACGGACCCTTCCCTTTTCGGCCGATTCACTTTTCGACTAAATTTAAAAAAGGTCCATTCCCTTTTCGACCAAAATTGTACCCTTCCCTTTTCAGCTGATTCACTTATCGACCAAAACAAAAAGTTTTGTAATATGATATGTAAAATAAATAAAATAATTGGTATATAATTTTTGTAAAATTGTGGCAATTATAATTTTAAAAATTATTTAAAGTATAAGTTACATAAAATGTTGTAAAATAAAATATTGTAAAATAAAATATGAAAAAAAATTTAAATATAAGAATACCTATATATTATTAACATTAGTTTTGTGTTAATATGTCACACTGTGCATAATATTTTATAAAAAGAATAACATAATAATATACAATTGTTGTCAATAATTATTAAGTCTAATAGTAATGTGTATAATATAATATTAAGAAATAAACTAATAGGTATTTAATTGTTGTAAAATAATGGCAAATATCATTAAAAATATAAGATATATTATATAAAAAAAAATGATATAAGGTCAATATAATTGTGTTCTGTCGTCGTCTGAGTTTTGTTAGCGCTTTTCATTACATTTGTTTGAAATAATTGTTTGAAACCAACTTAACAAAATCATACCTAAAAATATTTTAGTGATATATTTACTATTAAGTAATAAAAACGCCTAGCTATTTTAATAAATTATTTACTGTAGGTATCTGTCTAGTTGTCCGTTTTGATAATCTGATATATATTTTTCATTTTTGGATTTTCTCTCTCGATCTTGAGTACGGTTTGGCAAGTGAACACTTCTAAGTTTTATATAAATTTCAGTTTGTACCTCATCAATTAAAACCGCAAGCAAATTAAATATGGATGGAGATTCTTTATAAAAGCCTCGATTGAAATTTGCATGGAAGGATTCACAGTTATTAGTCGTGCGTTGTAAACTAGAGCTTGCTGATGCCCATATTTCTGGAGGATAGTCACAATCGTCTGTTAAATAGTTGTCAATAAGATAGTCTGCATATTTGATAACTTTATCATCTATAGGACGATCAGCCATAAAGTTTTGAAGAAAACAATCTTAAACATTATTTGGTTCTAGAAAAAGCATTCCAAAAGTGTGGCACAACCATATTCCAATTTCTGAAGATCGGTGTTGATATTCAGTAGCCAGTCCTACTTTTTGGTTTTGGCGATACCAAGCTTGGGTTAAGTGAAACCTACACCCAATAATATGAGTTTGTGGCCAAATTTCATAGACTGTTAATTATAGCTTTTTCAAAGTCTGTCGTTACATACTGTGGCAATAATGTTACACCTAAAGAAGTGCATTTTTGTAATATCAAGTGAAATGCATGAATGTAAGTTTCGGTAGTCTTGTTTGGAAGTAAACAAAATATTAATGGAATATAGTTTCCGTTTTTAAGACCATGGATAGTAAAAAACGAGCCGAATATTTAAATGTCCCGTCCATATATAATGTCTCGATTTCTTTTAAGAATAAAATTATTTATTCTACATATCATATTACAAAACTTTTTGTTTTGGTCGAAAAGTGAATCGGCCGAAAAGGGAAGGGTACGTTTTTGGTCGAAAACGGTCTCGCCCGTTTGTAATACCTACGTATTTATTATTGATTAGACAATTTTTAAATTCGGAATAGTATATAATGTAGTATATGTATAATGTATATACGATTACGTTACAATTTAATTAACTATTTTTATTTTTTCATACTAAAAATAAAAAACTTTAATTTAATTAAATTGTTTTTTCAAAACAACCAATTTGTAACTTTTATTGTTAGAGAAACGTTGATGCTAAAAACAGTTATTTAAGTCAAGTAGTTGATTCTTTAGCAGTTTTTTAAAATATCAATATTTTTTTGGAGCTAATTACCTAATTCGAAATGTAATAACTTTTAAAAAAAAATTTTTTTGAAAAATTTTAAGATAAGTAAATCTTAATATATTTACTATCCATATACAATTTATAATTTTTTTGCGTTTAACTATAGTATCAATTTTTCATTTTTAATTCGTAAGGTCTTGTGACCCTGTATAATATATTATATAATATTCACCTATAGAAAGCAAGGCCTTTAGTAGAGAAGAATAAAAAGAACTATAACTACATTATATATTTCAATGTCATCATGTTTATTTAATTCAGTAATTTATGTATGTCTAGATTGCAAAGGTAAGGGACATTATACAATAATATATATCTAATAAATTTTACAATTTATTTTTGTAATCTAACCATGATATATAGCAAAACTTGGTCTACCTTTAATATTTAAGATTTTTTATTATGTAACAAACTTCAACTTTATCCATTTATATCACATTTTTAATAATGAATAATTTTGAATTTTTCGATCGCTCCGATAAATATATTGTTTTTACAATGATATTATTTGTATATTATTTTTTTTCTCTGTAATAAATACAAATTCAAAGTACATTTAATAGTTATTGCAGGGAAAATAAAAGAAGATATGGTTCCAATTTGCTCCACAATAGGTTTTTTGTGGGACACTGTGTAATGCGTGTAATAGCTTCTGTGTTAAATTTGAATTCAATGATATTGGTTGTATTATTACTGTGTATGAAAAACGATTCTGATTGCAGATAGATTGCCAGCCTATAATACTTAATATTTAACTATGATAGCAAGCCTGGGCAATTTAATGATATTTTTTGAGTCCCTATCGACCACTTATTTTCATTCGTCCGATAATCCCGCACGGCCACTGTGTCTCCCTGTTGGATTTCATGATGTCGTTTACCGTGACGTTTGATTTGGGAATCCTGGTGATCACTAACCACGTCCTTTGTGCTGGGAATCAGCATATCGAACTGTGTTCGGGTGCTACGTCCTAGTAATAATTTTGCCGGTGTCTGGCGCGTTGCCGAGTGCGGTGTATTACGGTAAAATAACAGGAATTTCTGTAATAGCGTCGGGCTGGTGGTTTGGTTTTTCTTAAAGAAATTGTTCACTATTTTAACCCTTGATTCGGCTGCCCCGTTTGTTTCCGGGTGGAACGGAGCTCCCACCAAGTGTTTTATGTTCCCATTTACGCAGAACGTGCTAAATTCCGTATCTGTGAAACACTTGGCTCCATCGGTGGTAATGGACTTGGGGACCCCGAAACGAGCGAAAAGTTCTTGCATTTTTACGATTACCACTGACGTCGTACTCGTGCTTACCTCAAACACTTCGAGCCATTTTGAAGTCGCGTCAACTACTATTAAAAAAATTTTATTTTTGTAAGGCCCTAAAAAGTCTACGTGTATGCGCGTCCACACTTGTTCCGGCCACTTCCATGGCGTTAGCACTGCTTTTGGTGGTGCGGGTCTAACCTGTATACAATTTTCGCATTTGCGCGCCGTGTTTTCAATGTTGTTGTCGATCCCTGGCCACCAAAAATACGAACGCGCGATCGCCTTCATGCAGCTCATTCCCGCGTGCGTGGAGTGCAATTCTGTCAACAGGGCCTCCCTGAACTTACTTGGCATAATCACCCTGTACCCCCACATCAAACAGCCCTGTTCGGTTGAAATTTCGTGACGTCGCGTGTAATACGATTTAAGCAATTCGTTTTTATCCGCGCCTGTTGGCCATTCGCCTGTGTTGATAGCCTTAATTACCTGCGATAAGATTTTATCGGTTCGTGTTTGTGTTTTTATTTTGACCCAATTAACGTTAAACGGACAGTTGTCGTATATAAAGTTTAGACACTGTGGCGCCGTAGACACTCTGTCTGCTGTGCCTATTCTTGTGTGCGATAAGAAATCCGCTGCGTTTTTCCCTGACTTAACGAACGAAATGTCAAAGTCGAATGCTGTGAGTACGTACGCCCACCTCTGTAATCTATTAGCCGCGTAAATTGGTATACCTTTCTTTTCCCCGAAAATATGGTAGAGTGGTTTATGGTCGGTGATTAAAGTAAATTTTCGTGCGTACAAGTAATCGTAGAATTTTTGAACACCGTATATTATCGCTAACCCCTCTTTTTCAATTTGCGGGTATTTGCGTTCCGTTTCTGATAAGACACGCGATGCGTAGGCTACTGGTTTTTCGGCGTTGCCGTATACCTGTGATATGACCGCGCCGATAGCGAAAGATGACGCGTCTATCATTAGTTTAATTGGTACCGACGGATCATAGTGGTCGAGTACGGGTTTGGACGATAATATCGATTTAATGCTATTAAACGCCTCGTCCGCTTCTTTGGACCATGACCATTTCGCCCCCATTTTTAAAAGATAATACAACGGTTTTAGTATCCGTGCCGCATTTTCCACGAACTTAGTGTAGTATGTTACCAACCCTAGAAAACTTTTTAGTTCTGACCTGTCTTGGGGTGCCGCTGCCTCTTTAATCGCGATTATGTGTTTGTCTAATGTGTGCAGACCCTGTCCGTCTATTTTATGACCTAAATATTCTACTTCCGTCTGCATAAAGGTACACTTCCGTTCTCATACCTGTAATGAAACGCAATTGGTTGGTATTAAATTGTTTTTATTTATCGAAATATCATGTTTTGAACCAATCATCATCTTAGTTTTGTATAATTCAAATGTTTTGTATAACAATAATTTATGAATTATTTTAATTATACTCATCAGAGTGTACAATAAAAATATTTAATGGGTTTACATAAAGGGGTGGGAATGTGAACATTTAACTCACAGTTGTTCGGTAGCTGGTGAAGTATTGGCTCTGCTCTCAATGGCGTGGACGGAGAATGGGGGTGTAGATGAGGACGGTGGCGGCGATGGCTCGGCATTCTCGACTTCCTCAGTGGAGTATAATGATCGGACGGCGACGGCGATGGCTCGACGTTCTCGATGGCGGCGTACGGCGTGGACGGAGAATGGGGTTGTAGATGAGGACGGTGGCGGCGATGGCTCGGCGTTCTCGACTCGACTGACGGATTGACTACTGCGGTGCCTGGTATTGGTCGTCTCTCAGAGTGTACGTAGAGCAGCGAGTGACACAAC
Organism: Metopolophium dirhodum; assembly: GCF_019925205.1. Taxonomy (NCBI): domain Eukaryota; kingdom Metazoa; phylum Arthropoda; class Insecta; order Hemiptera; family Aphididae; genus Metopolophium; species Metopolophium dirhodum. The sequence continues at coordinate 148,117 of NW_026869950.1, forward strand.
ACACTTCTTCGGAGCGCACGGTCGTTCGGAGCGGAAAGGGAAAGCCGGGACAGACTATTGAGCATCCGTGTATAACGATGTTTTTAATATCGTCCGGCTTACTCAGTCTGGGGGCAATGCTGTTATATTATGTTTGGTAATTAGCGTCCGTGTATAACGATGATTTACTATCGTCCGGGTCACTAATATACCGCACTCAGCGGGGAAACTGGTGATTTTGCCGTGCTTCTGACTGGTACTTATAATGTGTCATGACTTTCACGGGATGCATAAATTATGTAATAGGTTTTTGAAGATTACAATGTTTTCTTTTTAACTTAAAACCCATTGAAATCTATTTTCGATAGTTCGGAACATGCTGATTTCAATGATGTCTTCAAAAGGGTTTTAAGTTGAAGAGTTCGGTACGAACATGCGTTTATTAACTCGGGCGGCGCGCCGTCGCAAAGCAAGTTTGCTTCTTCACGCGCTCTAGGTTGCGTCGTGAACGGTTGCTGCGTTCAGCGGGCGTAATGTGGTATTGATGCGCAAGAGCGCGTCGCGGTACTCGGTACGCGAGAATAAATGGTTAGTGACGAGAGTGCGCCACGTGAGCGGGGCGTCCGATTTTGTCTCGTTACATACCCTCTGCCCTGCTGAACCGAGTGCTTTTAGAAGTTGCTCCAAACGTATGTTATGTTCGGACATCGTCCTACCTGATACTATTATATCGTCAATGAATACCTCGACTCCCTCAACCTTTTTTATGATACTTTCGATCGCTTTCTGAAATTCGCTCGCCGATGATTTCAGTCCAAGTGGGACGCGCGTGTACCTGAATAAACCTTTTATTGTGTTTATTGTCGTTAACGCGCGTGAACTATCGTCGAGTACCAACTGCTGATAGGCATCTTTCAGGTCTATTTTTGAAAAATATTTCGCTCCCGCTATTCTGGCGTAAAGGTGTTCGATTTTTAGTAGGGGGTATTCTGTACTGACCAATACGGGGTTTACGGTTATTTTAAAATCTCCGCATAGCCTGACGCTACCGTCCTCTTTCAAAATCGGAACTACGGGGGTTGCCCACTCGCTGTGGTCGACCGGTATCAGAGCGTTGATGGCCAGCAACCGATTTATTTCAGCCTCGACTTTTATTCTTAGCACTAGGGGCACTGGTCGGTGTTTAAAAAATTTTGGCGTGGTCCCCGGCTTTGTTGTCAGTGATATTTTGTACCCCTTAAATGTCCCTAGCTCTTCGCTAAATACGTTAGGATACTTTTTTAAAATTGTTTTAACGCTATCCTCTGCGCCGGTAAATTTACATTCGAACACGTTTTTCATACCAAGCGTTGCTATATCGTTCCTACCGAGTATTGGTGGTCCTTCGTTTGGCACTATATATACCCATATTCCGATTGTTTTATTATTGTACATGGCCGTGAGCGCTACTTTGCCTATCGGTATAATTCTATTACCAACGTAATCCGATAACTCCACGTCGTTAGTTACGATTACCTTTGGACCTATTAGCGCTTTAAACGTTGACTCGGAAATAATACTATGCACCGAACCGGTATCGATTTCGAATGATATAGGTTTACCTCCAATAACTAATTTTATGCGGTACGGAGCTACTTTAAGCTTATCTCGGGAAATATCGTTAATTGTAAAAAAAGAAACAATTAATTCTACGCTAGATTCGTGATCGCCTGACCGCTCATTTTCTGTCAAAAACTTATTTTGTGACTTGTGCTCATTGCCTTTATCTTTGCACATGGGTACCAAATGACCCGCTACCCCGCATGTATTACATGAATAATTTTTGAACCTGCATAGTCCAGTGTCGTGGTTGGAACGGCCGCATACCTGGCACTTCTATTTCCTGTTGGTTTGGCCCCGTCCACTTGTCCGCTTTGGTGTCGTCTGTGTTGGAGACCCTTCCTGCTTGGTGAAATGGAACGCCCCGGGCGTTTCCTTTAACCACTCCTTGCTTGCGTTGATGTTGGCCTCTCTAGTGGTTGCCACTTCCATCATTTTTGCCCAAGTGGTTGATGCTGCTGACGCGTCCTCTTCCAGTAACCGGTCCTGGATCTTTCCGGAACCCATTCCGACGACAAATATGTCCCTCACTACTATCTCCAGCTCTGGCCCAAAACCACATAAAGAAGCAAGTTCACGTACGCGGGCACCCCACTGGGGCACCCTTTCGTCGTGATTCTTACGAGCCAAGTAGAGCTGGTGACGGGCGGCGAAATATGACTTTTTCGGCTCATAGTGTTTTAGCAGTATGTCCGATAACGACTCGAAAATCTTATTGTCGGGGTCCTCTGGTAAACACAAACTGAATAGAGTTTTATGCACTTCCTCCGAAATCGAGGTCAGTAAAATTGCCCTCTTCTTGTTTTCTTGTGTGATTCCGTTGGCGGTAAACAAATTTTTAAGCCGGGCGAAATATATTTTTACGTTCGTTTCCTGGTCGAAAATTCCAGGACTGCCGATTACTTGCGAGTAGATCGTTCTTACGGCCGGCTGCTCGTTAGTGCCCGATTGCATGATTAACGGCAAATATAAACAGAAATATATAGAATGTGCTATATGTACTAGTGACTAAAGGTAAATATAAACGATGTAGCCAAATCTTCGTCGCCACTTGTTGTATTCTACTATTATAAATAAACAACACAAATGTGTATGATATTATTATTATTTATTGAAAACGTAAGATATTGGTTTATTCGGAACCGTAACGTCGACTGGCGTGTGCGTGCCAACTGGCTGCGTACGCGGTGGACAGTCCCCACCGCGTACCTATATTATAAATACTATTATAGTATTGTATATCGATGTACAATATACAACAGTATGTATACTGTATAGCTATAGGTACGAGTGTTGGAAGTAACTACAATTGTTTTGAGATAGTTATTTATTTGACTACCCTATATTTTTATCAAATGATATTAATTTTGTTATTATATTATAAATGTCTAACAGACCAATTAAAGAACGTTGGATATTCGGGTATGTATAAGTTAAAAAAGACAATGATATAATAGTAGTATATTTGTATTTAATCAACCAATTATTAGTACTTTATTTGGTCATTAGACGAATCAGTATGTAACATAAAGTAACAATAAACGTTTGATCATGTAGAACCGTACTATCGTACTAATCTATACCGTACTTATAGATTTTGGATTTTTTAACTACTGCTATGCAAACCAATTTTGTAAGTTCCTAGTTTACAGTTATTATAATATATTTATTAAAAGTGTGTAAACTATCTTTTCTATGGTTTTTTTTTTTTTATATAAAATATTTTACATGATTATGACGTAAAAAAAGGTAATACTCTTCAAAAATAATTGATAAAGTGATTTTGTCTCAATTACATACATGTATACCCCCATTGGTGGTTGAAAATTGTATTTTGTTAGGTATTTCACCCTATCACAATAATATGGATACGTTTTCAATCCATTTTATTTTACTGCTCTTCATGATGTACATTGTGCTAGGTCTTCCGTAATATAGAGTCCATGTGAATTGTATGTTAAGGTGGTTTTACATACGATTAACAAATTGGGGGATATTTTCGATTTTTTTGTCGAAGCGATATTCAATTCTAAGTTATTTTCTAAGTATTTTTTTTTAATTTCGTATACGAAAAAAATGTAGTTTTTGAAGTTTTTCATCAATAACTTCAAAAAGAAGTTTGCCCAGAATTTTTTTTTACATTCTTAAAAAGCACCCTTAAATACACATATATAAAAAAAAATTTTAAAAATTGAAAAATTGCTAAACCAGAATCGTTCCCAAATCTGTACTAAGAGTATACCTATATTATTTATTATATTGTATTGTATTGTATTGTTATATCAAAATAAGATGTCACTCACGTCTTATTTTTGGGGGCCCTTATTCAAATTACTTCCCGATAAAAAAATATAAGCCTATCCGTCACTGATGACAATTTATTTAAAATAGATATATCGCATGTTATCGATATAACTACTTTATGAGTAGTTTTCTTCTCGAGTATACAACCATTTACTTTTATTAGGTGGTCATATTTGGCACCTATGATTATGTTTACTGGTTCACTTGTCGCAATATATTCTGCTTCCGTTGACGATAATGATACACATTTTTGTCTTTGCGAACTCTTCGATGTATTTTAATGTATACTCTCTCCGATTAGATATTATAGTGATTAGAGGCCCTACGAAAATCAGTTTTGCTACGCATCCAACCATAGGAAACGGTCTTAAATTTTCGATGGTAGGTGTCGCGTGGGGATGCACAAAATTGGTATGTTCTCTCGCTAGAGAGAATACATAATATTTATAGTCTGCAACGAATATTGATGTACTTGCCTTCCACTCATGTTATATATTTATAACTTATAAGGTATACAATCTTAGAGCCCGTAGCTGGTCTTACCTCATACGGAGTTACCGTATAACGTCTATAATGCATAATAATATTATACAACTCATTTTTATTTCATGCATTATTGCGGTAAATCATATGTGTGGATGATTGTAATGAAAAATTGACTAACTCAGTGAATATTGAAAAATTCAAAGAACATGTGAGAAAAAATGTGGACTCTGATTATTTAATGAGTGAGTTTTTATAATTTTTATAGTGAATTACCTACGTTATAATTTACAATGTGTAACAACAGTGTTGTGTCTTATCTTAATAAATTATCTAGATAGGTATATTTTTATCTTTTATCTTATGCAGAGAAATGCGGGAAATATGTTATCTAAGCTGATATATAAGATAAATAATAAAATTATAAAGATACATTTAATACTTAGAATAGGTATAGATATATTATAAATGTTATTAAATTAAGTACCTATTTTATGTTTTCCGATAACAATATCTATACTAAATTAAATTTTGTACATAAACATAATACAAATTATTATTTTAATAATTAATTGTATAATATATTGGTATTACCACCATTGGTTATAAATACTATGGATTGCTCACTGGCTGGTATTTCGGTGGCGAAAAATATTTACTCCCGGTAGATGGCGAGGCGACGTGACTACTATAGGACGCATGTAAAATCCCGGAAAATAATTGAACGGACCGTACAATTCCAGAATGTAAATATTCGGACCGTAATATCACGGATCGTAAAAATCCGGAAAGTTGTAAACTGTATATTCCCGGACTGTAAAAATCCGGAAAATATAAATGTATGGACCGTTATATCCCGGACCGTAAAAATCCGGAAAATAAAAATGTACGGGCCGTTATATCCTGGACCGTAAGAATCCGGAAAATAAAAATGTGCGGACTATAATATCTCGGACCGTAAAAATCCGGAAAATTAAAAAAAACGATACTAGCGCTCTCAAGTAGAGTGCCTTAAGGGGCCTGCTCGTGTGTCTTAATAAGGCGCAATATTTAGGCAATATGCAATTTCGTTGCCACCACCTATGGCATTTGTGTTAGTTGTCAATAATGATTAGTGTGAGTGATCAAGTGAATATCAAATGTTGTAAAAATATGAATTTCAAACGCTCATAAAAATTTAATTTGACTTTCTTGTAGACATTTTTATTTTGATAAAGGTAGGCATACTTATGGATATTCTTGTATTACATTTTCAAATCTTAGATTTAAAAAGAAAAATTTTTATGAATTCTCAACTCAAAATAATTTGCTAATTTTCGTGATTTTTCCGTATTTTGTCAAGATTTGAACTTTTAATGCTTATAAATAAAAACTGTGACTAAGGATTTTTAATATTTTTCAAATGTCATTGTAACAATATAGTAGGAGTAAAGTTTTATTGACGTTCATAGAAAAAAAGACTAATAAAATTGGAAACCAGAAAATGTTTCTAAACAGTTCAAAACAAATAAAAATATTTTGAAAATTTTATCGTATATAGAAAATGCTAATATAAACAACCAGTGAAAAATGCTTGTATATAGGTACGTTCATTTGTTTTAAAGTTACACGAAAAACTAAAATTCGATTTTGTCAAAAACCAATTTTGCGTAAAAAATTCCCGTTTTTCCTTAATTTTTCTTTTGTATTTCACGACGCTTTTGAAAACTATTATGAAATTTTTACTTTTTACCCCCAAAGTATCAACTAGATTCACTTTCCCATCGAACAAGATACTGAAGTTGAAAATTGAAGCATTTTTTCGACTACTAATCGTATACACAGACACAAAAATAAAAAAACACACATCATTGTAAAATCAATACATCCATCGCTCCGCTCAGAATCTAAAACAAGTCAAACATTACATTATACATTTTAGTCTACGTCACTATGTGCTAATAAGTGGTTTTTGATTACAAACTTTTACGACGAATGATCTTTTTAAGGATTGCATTTAAGAATCCTTATAAAACAAAATAATATACCGATATATTTTATAGAAATTATAACATAAGAACACTAAGTCTAAAACCACATTATGCTAAAGACAGTTTGTTGAATTTATATCACTTCAATTGTAGTAAATTTTTTTTAATCATAATTATCATTTATCATAGGTACCCGTCAAAATACAATTATTAGTGTTTTTAGATTAAGTAAAATAAGAATTTGGGAAAAGTGATCCTTTTAATATTAGTATTGGTATATGTGTAGATACTGATAGGTAAGATAGGTAATACATTTGGCATTAACATCAATATTTTTAATAATTTTAACAGTTACAATAAATATATTAGTATAAAAATGAAATAATGCCTATATTGTGATATTATCTTACAACCAGCAGTTATTATTAGATATTTTTGTTTTTGATTGTATATATTTATATAAATATTTTTGTGTTTAGTTTTATTTATATATTGTATATATTCTAATTTTTACAAGTTAAACTAGGACACTAGGTATAGAACTTTGTACATCCTACACAAGCTTTCAGCATTTTTGAGACATCATCATTTCATATCATATTGTTTTAGATTCTGAGCGAAGCGATGAATGTATTGATTTTACAATGATGTGTGTTTTTTTTTTTATTTTTTTTTAATTTTTTAATTTTTTTTTATTTTTGTGTCTGTCATCACCTTTTAGGACAGTAAACGTGCTTGGATTTTCTTCAATAGTAACTTTTCTGATAGGAAAGTGAATCTAGTTGGTACTTTGGGGGGTCAAAAGTAAAAATTTCCCAGTAGTTTTCACAAGCGGCGTGAAAAAACAAAAGAAAAATTAAGGAAAAACGGGAATTTTTACGCGAAATCTGTTTTCGAGAAAATCGATTTTGGTTTTTGGTGTAACTCTAAAACAAATGACCGTAGGAACATGACATTTTGACTGAATGTTTATATTAGCATTTTCTATACACCATAAAATGTTGAAAATATTTTGACTCTTTTTGAGTTGTTTACGGCCATTGTCAGTTTTCAATTTTTTTAGTTTTTTTTTCTATAAATATCAATAAAATTTTATCTGTTGAGTAAAAAAGCTTGAAAATTTAATAGAAGGCTCCTGATATATCGTTCTAATAGCAGTTGGAAAATATTAAAAATACATAGGCACAATTTTTTTTTATAAGCATTTTAAGTTCAAATTTTGACAATATTTATCAAATTTATAATTTATAAATTATTTTGTAGTTAAAAATGTATAAAATGTTTAACTTTTATGGCTAAGGATTGAAAATTTAAAACAAGGCTCCACGTAAATAGGTTATATATAAATTACTTTATTCACAATAATATCATCAAATATACTTGGTAATATCATAGGCTGACTGACCGTTTTCGCTCAGAATCGTTTTTCTTATACAATGATATTATATCATTGAATTCAAATTTAACACCATCCATTACAGTGACCCACTTATAACCTACTGTACAGCAGACCGACATCCACTTATCCACCTTTTTTTTAATGGGTTTTAAATTTAGGTATATTTCAGTTGGGCACTAGGAACATAATAATAATAATGATATAAATAAAAATAATTACATTATTTATAAACCATAAACTTGGTTTGAGAATCTGTATAAATATTTTAAATGCGTTTGTACAATTTCGCGTATTTTATCAATAAAAAATGTATATAGATGAATTTATATAGATTAGTAAAAAAATTATCTAAGATGAACATTTAGATACCTTCTAACTATATTTATCTAGATAAGTCCAAACACTTGAAATATTGCGTACCTATATTATATTTTCTATTCTTAAATTATGACATGCTATAGTTTCTACTTTCTTTGCGGCTCCTTTTAAGTCACCAAAGATAATATTATAATAATAATACATCAATGTATAAAAATATTTCTGGAAATCTATTATTTGTGTAATATTTTATTTTTTAAACCCTGTAGTTTGTAGTAAATATTATGTAGGTGCGTACATAGGTGATTTTTCCAATGCATTTTAAAATGCTATGAAAATCAAATTAAAACAAATAATTAGGTAACAAATACAATTATAGTATGAATTAATAGTATTCAGTTTTTATTTGATATTATATTTAAAAAAAAATCTACTGTAATATTTATTAAATATATTGTATAGTATAGTATAGTATAGTATTTTAGTTATATATTATAGTAATATTATGCTGCTGTTTTATACATAAAGGTCATTTTGAGTTTGTTAGTAGGTAACTTCCTACTTGCTAAACTCTGGAACTACTTATCCAAATTTGGGAGTGTTTAGATCATTTTTTTAACCTGAATATGTTGCTAATAATTACTATAGCGTAGCCCGAACACGAATTTCATTTTAGATCACGAAAATCTAATACTATTTTGTTAATGTATAAGGTATATATGTATTTATGTATAGGTTGCTACTTGCTATTGGTTAAGATACAATATTTAATTTTTATATATTAGAATACTAGGATAGGTATTGAAGCAACGAAAATATTTAAATTTTATGAATAACAATACAAAAAAGTGGACGCCACTCTGCTGTACAGTAAGTTACATGTGAGTAACTGTAATGGATGATGTTAAATTTGGATGCAATGATATAAAACCATTGTACAGGAATAACGGTACAGAGGGAAGATGGTCTGTCAGCCTATAATATTACTAATTACTAAGTAGGTATATTTTATGATATTATTGCGACTAAAGTAATTAACTGTAGTAATAGGCATTAGTTTATAGGTACTTCGGTAGGTTATATTAATTTTTGCCAAAAAAATTAGATTTGAAAATGTTATTTTGTGTATTAAATATAATAAGTCACTTTAAAAGTTTCATATATAAACGAGTAATATTTTTAAATTACAACAAAATAACTAAAATCGTTATTCTTAGTTTTAATATGTAATTTCATCCAAATTTGAATTTAAAATGTCAGTAAAAAATAAACGTGTTTTTATATCTTTTATATATCTTTGGTAACAGTATGAACTATTTATTAGAATCTTTGTTTTATACTTTCAATACTTAGCTATAAAAATTTAATATTTTATATATTTTTAATTTGGTACAATAATGGATATTGTCAATATTTGATGTTTAAATACTTATAAAAAAATATTGTGCTTATGCATTAGCATTTTTAATATTTTTCTACTGCCATTGTAACAATATATCAGGAATCTTGTACTACATTTTCAAGCTTTTTAACCCAACGAATAAAATTTTATGGACATATATATAAAAAAAAAACTAAAAAATTGAAAACTGCTCAAAACAAGTCAAAATATTTTGAAAATGTATGGTGTATAGAAAATGATAATATATGTATAATAAATGTCATGTATCTACATTCTATGGTAATTTGTTTTAGAGTTACAACAAAAAACAAGATTTATTTTGCGTGGAAATTTCCATTTTCCTTAAATTCTATTTTGTTTTTTCCTGCGCTTTTTAAAACTGTTTGAAATTTTAAATTTTAATCCTCAAATTCACCAACAATTAATTTACTTTCTCATCGATCAAGATACTGTTGAAGAAAATCGAAGCAGTTTTACTGCCTAAGCCCCAGTGGCGCCAAACTCGAGTATCAACTCTTCTATTTATGGGTTGGCTAGGTGGGTGGGTGGTGATAATAAGTCATCAGTTATTAGTTTTATTTAATATTTAAAGGAAGTATATTGTGATTTTAATGCACTATTTGAGAGTAGCTAAACATTTTTTTAAGTGGGTGGGTCTAACATCATAATTTTTTCCCCATAACATGAAATATAGATCAGCGCCACTGCTCAGCCCCCAAACGGTGATGGCAGACACAAAAATTAAAAACTAAAAAATACATACATCATTGTAAAATCAAATGGTAAATAGTATTTCTATGACAAAAAATTATGTATGCTACTAGATAGCGCTCATGTCGCTTTAGCAAATTCCGGATTTTTACGGTCCGTGATAATACGGAGCATGTATTTTTGCTTTCCGGGCTTTTACGGTCCGGTAATTTAAAGTCCGGGACATTACAATCCGTGATATTATGGTTTAATATTTTTGAATTCCGTAAATGTACGGTCCGTGTATTTACTATCCGCGGGAATTTTTTTTCCGGATTTTTACGGTCCGTGACATTACGGAAAAATTCCGGATTTTTACGGTCCGCCTTATTATTTTCCGAACATTTAGTGAATATTTTGCGCCACCGAAAACCGACCAGTGGGCAAAAACACATCGACAACTCCGTTAAAAAAAAAAACACTGTAATAAATACATACAATTAATTGATTTAAAACGTGTGATATAACTTATCAATGTAGAATAAGTAAATTATCTAATATGTATAAAATATATTCAATAGTAAATAATCCAAATTTAACAAAAATTAATCATTTATAATAATTTATTAAATGAATTATTACTTTAACTGAAAGTAATCCAAATTTTGTTTACAAGGCCATAGATTATCATATAATATGTGGTCGTTCCAAGGGCGGATCCAGAGAGGGCAATTAGGACGATTTGACAATTTGACCAGCTCTAATGGGTAGCCGGGCAGGTAACTTAAAAAACAACCACTTGCAAGCATATATTAATATAAGTTCTTGCAGAGAAGTGACCCGGGGTTTTGCTGGGAAGTCCTCTATGCAGGACTACGGTTGTCTATATTATAGGGGTCTCTAAATTACGGACAGCGAACAAGTTTTAACCGGTTGGTGGCCCGCATAGGACGCATAGGTAAATATAGATATATAAATATCAGTAAATATAAGATAGGAATGTGGAATTCAAAAAGTCGTTATCGCGGGCACGACACATGAGCTGAAATTATTTTATCTAGTTATTTATATAAGTTAAACTCAATATGAGGGAGATTAGCCACATTGATGAGCGATACGACGAAATCAATCCACAACGTTTGTTCATTTCCTATGCGGCTACGTCTGTGTAGTGCAATTTATTTATTATAAATATTATTCTTTACCTACCAATTTAAAATTTACCTCCTGATGAGCCCCGCAAATCCCGTAGCTATGAGCGGATAGCGAAACTTGTCCAAACAATGACGTATTACGATTGGAAGAACGGGTTAGAATGGTCGCCCAGGACGACGTTCGAGTCAGATTCGTCATTCGTCGATCCATTAAGCCGGATCACGTGGCTGCGGAAATATCGGTACCCGTGGTATCGGCGTCGTATTGGCCTAGTTTTGCTATTTCATTCGGTGATACTGTATCCGATGTTCGTGGTGGCTTGTAAATTAACAGTACAGGAGTAACAGCTACTGTGGATTCTACCTTACGGTAGTGCCTCCGTCCGGAGGGGGACGAGCAGAGTTCTGATATACGCACCCCGCGGAGAAAGAATTTCGTTTCAATCAGGAATTTCTGTACCGGCCGAATCTATGTATTATGTAGAGCAGGGGTCTCCAAACTTTTTTATTGAAGGGCCACAAAAAATATCAAATGCTCTTAGCGGGCCAAAAGTTTATTAACAAATATAATTTTTAATTTTATGAAATATAGGTATACAAATATAAGTTAACTTTAAATCTTTTTATAAAATATTGTCTACAATATACTTAAATATAATTTGGTAATTTATCTAACCATAATTTCTCAGTAAATTTTGAAAAAGTTGTCTTATGTTTCGTTTCATAATGCCTTCGAATATTGTACTCCTTAAATACAGAAATACTTTCTTTGCATATTAAACAAATTATTTTGTCACCTGAATAAATTACGAAATAATCCAACGACCACTTTTCATTGAAAACACGACATTCTGAATCTATTTTCCTTTTGAATCCTCTTCCTGACATGTCAAATTGGTGAATTAATAGGTAAAGAATAATATTTATAATAAAGTCACTGCAAACTTAGACATGTAACTGTACAAACGTTATGAAATGATTTCGTCGTACCACTCGTCTATGTGACTAATCTCTCCGTTATCGACGTTAAAACTAAAAATATAAAAGGAAATTGCAATGTCTGTCATCATAAATTATGATACGTGCCCGCGATAACGACTTTTTAAATTACACATATCTAGATATCTATATTTTATTTACCGTCTTATGGGTGCTGCGGGCCGTTTAAAACTACGGGCCGTAGTTTGGAGACCCCTGATGTAGAGCATTGGTTTGACTGGTGATAAGGGCACTGGTTGCAATAAGGTACAGCATTTAAAAAATGTGCTCAATCGTATCTATTGTAAATTACCCACGCGTATTCTGCGATAACGAATAAATATTATTTCAAAATGATCATTACACTAGTAATGACCTTGAGGCTCAGGTGAGCAAAGACGAGTGACGTATATAATACGTATAATATATGGCCTACATATTATACAAAGTATATGACGTAATCATTCGATGGAAGGGCTATACATCAGGACAGTTGTAGGATCTATTTGGCGGGCAAATGTTTAAAAAAATATTACCTATATAATACATATTAATGAAATATTAATTATAGTACATATTAATTTTAGGGTTAAATTATGTATTATTACCTATGAAGAAAAAAATGTATACATTTAAAAATGAAATAAATATTATAGAAAATTATAATATAAATATAAAATTAAAATAAAAACATTGTATAGGTACTAGGTGGTAATTTATTATAAACAGAGTTGTAGATATTTTCTTAACGATAAAATAATCAAGTTATTTATTACGTAATAGGTACGTAGGTACCAATGTAATTAATATAAATTCCTTTTTCAAAGTTTTATGACAAAAATATTTAAAAATGGCCCAATTTATTAACCTAGATGCTAGGTCGATGAGGGGGGGGGGGAGGCTCTAGTCCCCTCTTAAATCCACCACTGCAGCAAAGAAAGTGATCTCTTAAATGTTTTCTTTGTTTTATATAGTTGTGTGATCTACAGAAAAACAACAGTAAAAATAGTTTATTTGCACACAGGTTTAAATGTGTCCAGAAACGACAGCTTATCTGGCACCAACATATTTATTTTGTGGAATTGTATATTTATTTATTTTGTGGCCAAAAATAGAAAATTTACAATTATGGACAAATATTTTTGTATTAAATAATTCTATGGCTGCTAACTGCTAATTGCTAACAAAAAAGATTATAAACTTCTAAACAATTTTTCCGGATTCATATTTAAATTATAATATTTAAATATTGTATTATAGCACATGAGTATTAAATTTTTGAATATTATAATAACAGATCTTTTCAAATAAAAATAACATAATATATTTTGCAATTAAGATAAGTCATTACACCTTCTAAACTTTTAATATTTTATAATAATTTAAAATTTGATTACTATTTTATAGATGAAAAATTAAATAGTAAGACCACAAATTTGTTTATTATTATCGTATCTATTAATTTACTATTTAGTTCACTGTACACCTTATGAGTTATGACTAATACTTAACCACTATTAGTACGTAGAGAATGTTGACTGTTCAAAATATTAAAGAATGAGGAATAAAACCTTTTTTTTGTTTAAATTTGTTGCTTATAAATGTGTAATATATGGATTATGGGTAAATACTTAATACGTTTTGTATATTTTAAAGAAACGCAGATGCATATTCAAAATGCTCCACAACCCAATAATTTAATCAGTTTTTCTAAATGACACTATGACAGCACTTTGTTTGCATACAAATTGCATACAAGTACATACACCAGACTTGTACCAAAAATCTTTAGGGATCCAGTATACAAAAATATGTACCTAACTAATATTTTCGCTGTAGTTGGTCGTATTTTAATAAAATTAATATAGGCAATTTGACATGATGGCATTAAGGCGATTCCATAACGTGATTTTCTGGTTTTGTCTAACACACGCGCGACATAGGATTTTTGACGGATTCTTTGACAAACATATCAATTGACCTAATGAAGTGACGAGAATTCTGAAAACAGATTTGAATTCGTCGTAAAGTCTACTTGAAATAGACTTTCCCACAATTTAGATTTTTTGATTTTAGCTTCTCCAAAAATTGAAATACAAAAATGTTTAAATACTCTTTTTTAATATGACGTTTTCTGGAATTTGGGGGATAATATCAAAAATGTGGGAAAGTCGATTTCAAGTAGACTTGACGACGAATTCAAATCTGTTTTCAGAATCCTTATCGCTTCAATAGATCAATTGGAATGTTTGGTAAAAAACACGTCTAAAATACTATGTCGCGCGTGTGTTAGACAAAAACAGAAAATCACGGTATCGAATCCCCTTAAAGCGACTTGTTGGTGTGTGCAAATTACCTAGCGTGTGAGGTAACAGCAGCTCAATTATTTCAAAGAGTAGGTAGTAATTTCAAAGGGCACCTTTAGTCGAAAATCCATTAAAATTTCAGGGGGGGCTAACATTATTAAAATCAATGTGAGGCCACCCGGCTTCGATCCCACACGACTACAAAAGGATGTGGCTTGACTGCTAACCCCCCCCCCCAATTTTCACCAATGAGGGCACCATCTGTCCTAGTTAAGGTAAAATGAGTAAATAATTTTGATTTTTTCTTTTTTTTTTTAGTTTTTAAAATAATCTGCCACGACTAATTTTCATTATGTTTCCATTATCGATAGTTTTTTACTGGAGGATTGGGTAATTTGCATATTTGGCTTGAGTTTCAAAATAAGTTAAGTACTAACATTTTCATGAACACCTGACGAATGACGAATGAACACGAATTCACACGAATTGTACATGAATTTACTCATTCGTATAAATTCGTGCTCTCTTATCTTTTGATTTTATCGCCCTTCGGAGTGATAGACAACGAATCATTCGTGAATAGTTCTGGGCCAATGTTGGGCCATGAATGACGAATGACGAATAACCACACTATTCACGAATTTATACGAATAGCTAACCGCTAACCACGAACAACGAATACGCGCATAGTGTGTAGTTGTAATCTGCAATCTTTTCGATCACACCAGCAATATGTGTGATTCAGTCATTACATAATATATGTTAACTAGGAATATAATAAAACACCGGTTTATTTTAGGTAAATAATTCAAATAATTATTTTTAGCCATACCTAGTGATGTCCTAAAATATCGATTTTATAATATAATCTTAATTATAAATCGATTTCTGGAATCTATCCCGGATATAGTGATCTCTTAATGTATTGATTCCATTTGGTATAAATTGTAAAAAAAATAGATCCACAGGAAAACAATGGAATATCTTGATTTAAAATAATCAATACATTGAATATTTGGGGTTTTTTTTTTAGACACTGATCTACGTATGTTAATTCATGAATCAGTTTATTTTTTTGTATACATTACTTTGATTTCAATTGCATTCAACTCAAAAATCGATTAAATTATTAAACAAAAATTATTATATAACACAGGAAAATATTAAAGTTGTCAAAATGATATGGGCTATACGAAAAAAAACGAGTTTTTGTATCAAATCAATACTTATGAAGTTTCCTACAAAGCCTGTTTTAATTGTAGAATTCTAAAATATATCTCATCATAAGGAAATAATTAACCATAAGTCCAAGTTACAATATAAAACACGATAATCAAATGAATCCAACAATGTGTAAAATACTAAAATGTAAACTTAAATCATGTTTTCCAAAAGCCTTATTTTCAAAAGCGCAGAATCGTTTAAAGCACAAAACGATTTGTAATATATTACCTATGTTCCGATGATATATATTTTGTTTTTCGGAATGGCAACTTGGCAACATTACATTTAAAATCATGTAGAATCGTGTAAATATGTGTATATTTATATAAAATTTGCGGAATCATATATACGTTTATCAATGGCTATAAAATATCTACACGATTCCGCAAATTCGCGGAATAATTCTCCACCTATAATACATAACTGTATTGAAATCTTTACAGTTTGGATAAATTTAACCAAGTTTAAAAAGGGTTAATTTGTCACAGGAAACACCATGCTGTATATTCAGTTACCCATCTTGTTATTGATATGGTAAAATTGCATTGAGTTATCTTTAGGATTTTGAATTTAGGAATTTAAATAGGTTTAAAGTTTTAAACAACATCGTCACAATTTTTAAAATACTAAGAGTCTGAAATAAAACAAAGTTCTATAAACTATATTATAGAAATTATTGTCGAAATGTATTGCTTGAATTATCTGTCTAGTAAATATTTTAGTAGATATATAACATTTCGTTAATATTATAATAGAATATGTTTTAATGTTATAAATGTTATTATTATAATTTACAATCAAATGTTATACTTTAGAAATTTTGAGGCTTTTCTTACAAGACAATAAGAAATTAAAAGTTAACGGTAAGTATAATTCTTTACTGCAGCCAATGCTAGGTATATAATTATATAACTCATAGTATTTACTCCAGTAATTGACAAGCCTGGCAACGTTAATGATAATTTTTAATCGAGTGTTAAGTTGATATAAAATATTTTAAAAAGTTTATAGTTGGTGGTTATTCTATTTTTTTTTTTTACTCATTTAAATTAAAAGTTATATAGAAAATTACAATTAACTTATTAACTTAAGTTAAGTTATTTATTTTTTAGGCATGTAGGCATATAGTTGTGTTTGTATAATTATATACATGTTATACAGTAACGAACAAAAAAGGCAACCCATCCGAATAACATAGGTGCTTATTTTTTACTTGCTTTTACAGATGAACTGATGAAACCAACGGAATTTTGTTCAAACCCCCGTGAGTAATAACATAAACAAATATAAATCAATTTTATTAATCCTAAAATTTTAAATTTAAATTTTATAAAGTATTAATATGTTTAGCAACATAATATCTTAGAATAATATGATTTTATTTAAGATAATATATACCTACGTATGTTAATATTTTACAATTAAATTAAATACATTTAAAATGTATTTGTGTATAGAAAATAATTTAAGTTATGGTGGAAAGTTTTAAATCCATACAACTAATACTTTTGAAATTACAAAAAATAAACTAAAATCTTTTTTGATGCAACTATACAAATTCATTATATATTGTATAATCAAATGCTTATAAACGAATTGTGACTTAAACATTGATTTTTTTTTAATTTCTATAGTAAAAATGTTTGAAGAAATTAATTTGTCAAGTTTTTTGATGACTAGCTTTTCAGATTTGTGCTAGTCATATGTTCCAAAACGTGTTAACAGCACAAATGTATTAAAGAAAACTCAGAATATTAGTATAGGATTATAGGAGCGCAGACGGGTCAGCTGATACCACATCTAAATAAAATATAAATAATAAAAATGCACATAGCTTTCAATATATTATATATTATTAATATTTGTGGCATTTCACGCCAATACAATAATAAATATTATAATTTAATATAATTTAATAAACAAATCTGGTTACGTTACAAGAAACCACATTTTGCAACAACAGTTAACACAATACAAAATTTTTAAAAAATACTACAATACACGGGCGTTGATTTTTCTTATATCATAATTCAGAAAAACGGATAGGAGGTATATTATTGATTATGTAATGCATGTATGTGACCGATCGGGTCAATATACCAAATTATGAAGTATTGTACTAGTATGAAGTATAATATACCAACGCTACCTGGTTAAGTACCAAAACTAACTATTTCAACAATTTATTCCAAAACGTACTTATTGTTATGTTACATCAAAAAGTACTAATCATATACTTATATTTATATATTTATAGCTAAAAAAAGTAAGTTCACTAATTGTACACATTTAATATTATATGTATACTGTAAATAGACACATTCATATAACCTATATTATAATTGATATGCTAATCTATATGTATAAACCAATGGTACGTCTTTACTAAAACGTTTTGTCTGCAAGTAAGTGGATATTGGTAAAATATAACATGATGTAACAAAAACTTGCAATAATAGTTTTCAACTTTTAAGTTTCTTTCTTGCATATATTATTAATTGTATAACATACTTGATTGAAAATTAATAATCATTACTAAACAATTATAAATATGTGGTAGTTGTCAAATGTTGATGTGGAGGGCTGGGCCAATTACAAATTATTATATTATTATTTATTACTTATTCACAATCCAACAATCAAGGATAAATAGGTAAGTACTAGGTACTAGGTAGTATTATAAAATCAAATTTGACATAAAACGTTACATCATGTTATATTGTCCTTCCCTTTTAGTATTTCTAACCACCCAACTTGTTTTTGTTTTTTCTGAAAACTCGTCTACCCATTCTTGGCAGGAATTAAAATCTTTTATATTAGATCGAATCTCATATTCCTCATTTTTGCAGCTTACAATTTCATTAATAAATGACGTAGGAAGATGTTTGTAATTAATCATTTTAATTACCTAATATGTTATACAATTAATAATATATGCAAGAAAGAAACTTAAAAGTTGAAAACTATTATTGCAAGTTTTTGTTATATTTTGTCGATAACAGATATATAACTATGTGATAACTATTAGCGCGGGAAAACAAGTCGATTTGAACCGACCAATGAGAATTATGCTGGTGCCGAAATCATGTACGTTTTGTTAATATGCTCCCGGGGCAGTCACTGTTCCAGTGAGGACCTCCACAGTACCTGCACGGGTTGGGCGGTTGCGGTTTACCTGCAGTACCGTCCCGTGTACGCTGTTGTGGCTTCGGTTGGGGCGGGCGGGTTTGGGAATATGTTTTGTACGCCGGTGTCTGCTGTTGTTGTGTGGGCGTTTCGTCTGGTGTGTATTCCAGGATTCCAGCGACCCGGCGGAGGTCTCCGAAAGTCGCTGGTCTCTGCAATCGGATATGTATGCGGTATTCGTTGCGCGTTAGACCGGCTATCGTACCGACTAGCTGTGTTTCAGATAGCCCGGTATTGACGCGGCGCGCGAGTTGGTTTTTTTGTGTCACGAACTCCGTAAGCGATTGCGTTTGTGTTTGTCGGACGGATACTATCTCGGCCCGCAGTCGTGATTGTATTTCCACGTTGTCGAATTTTTCTAAAAATTCGGCGCGGAACTCATCCCAGGTGAGGTCCAGTAGTCTGATGGTGTTCCACCATGTACTGGCTGCACCCTTCAGCTGCCGCGTGACAATATTAGTCCAGGCCGACCTATCTATACGCGTTTGGTACAATATCGATTCCACCTTGTGTATGAATCGTACCGGGTCCTCAGGCGTTGTTCCGAGGAACTCCGGCAGCGAATGTTTCGTTGCACATACGTCGTCGTATGGTATCAGCGTCGATTGTTGTGACGCATAGGTGTGTGTGGAGGAGGGGGCATGGTATAAATTTGGCGTGTCATCGAACCGTACCGAACGGTCGGCGTGTTGGTTACCCGTGGACGGCGGTTCGCGTGCCGCGGAGTACCTCGTACCGTATTCCGTGTGGTCCGATGATCCTGTGTGGGGGGGGGGGGGTGGGTCGGTGCTGTCCCTTCCGGTTGGTGTTCCGGTGCTTGGCGTGCCATACCCATTTCCAGGCGTCGCATTGTTTCTGCAATGCGACGTTGGTCGTCGCCAAAGCGGGCCATGCAGTCCTCGAGCATGGTCAGTCGCGATTCCAGACTGTGCCCATGCGCCGAGTTTTCCGCCGCTTGCCGTACCTCCTTAATTATGGAACGACTCGCTTGAATCATGTCCATAGCCTGTTGGTGTGTGGGTGTGGGTGGGTTATTGGTGGTGATGTTCGGTGGCTGGGCGGGTGATGATTCTACCGGTTGGTTTTCCCTTTGTCCGGCGTCAAGCATCTGACCCGTTGGCAGGTTGTTTCCGGTATGTCCGGTGGGTTCCATAGGCGGAAACCGGACTTCGTTGGCCTGTAGGTTCAGGTCCGTGAAGTGTTGTATCAACCGGATTTCGAGATCATCTTTCGCGCCCGTATCCGACAACTCGCGCTGCCTGCATTCGTAGCGCAACTCCGCGGCGGTCAACTCATCAATATATTTTCCGGTGTTGTTTACGGGAAAATATAAAATGTGGCTGTTGTCGGTGGAACGGTCGTCGCGTTCCTTCGATCAGCTGTGTTGACCGTTTATCGGTGTTTATTTGCGTACGGGATGTAGGTCAGTGGGTTGTTATTGTTTTGTTATTCCGCTTGCCGGGCGATCACAGTAACCGGTTTTCGCAGAGTGTTGTCACGGATGCACGTGTGTGCGTTATTCGGCCCACTACTGCGATTAAGGAAGACGGCGGCTGTCGCTTTGAGCGGCGGCGGCGGCAGTCCGATTATGTGGTATTTCTGTCCCAAGTAATCGCGTGTTGACGTTATCGGTGGTGGTGCTGGGCGGTGGTGGTGTGGCCCTCTCGCGCTCTTGCATTCCTACCAACCTACGTCGTGTGTGTATGGACTTTGGAGCGTCGCGCGCGGTGTAGTCGGTGCGTCCGTAAATCGGGCGGCGCGGCTGGTCGTTACGTCCTTATGTAATATATTACGTAACGCCGGTTTTTCCGTTTTCGCCAGCTAACCACGTTTTTGTCGGATCGCGTCGGGGACTTTTTTCCAAGTCGCGCAACGGGAAGGGTATATGATGGTGGTAGTAAGGGGTAAGTTAATAAGTTTTCACTTACCGGTGATTCCTGTGCGGGGAGCCAGTTGTCGCGGTCCTGTGAGGAGTCGCGAGGGTGAGGTGGTGGAAGGTCTACTGACCACGTGAAACACAAGTGAAACAAAAATGAAGAACAAAATACCGATGGTTTTTGGTTTGAACCGGCGTGTTTATTTTTGCATCGTAAATAACGAACGAGAGAAAAGAAAAAAATATGTAACAGAGAACAAACTGTAAAACTCTATAAAAGAGAAAAAAAAAACAAAAAAAAAAACAACGGTCGATGGTTGATGCACGATCTCGGGCCGCGGGTTGAACCTCTCGTATCGGTCGTCGAAAAACTAGTGACTTTTACAATCCGGTTCACCCAACGGCCGGCCGACGGTTCACAGCGCGGGTGTCGCGCGCCGGCGTCGTCCGTCGTCGATTGGCGGTTTGTTTGAGAAGCGTTGCGCGGCTTTCCGCGTAAAAGGCTATTTGAATTCAAACAGCTATTACGCGGGACCGCGTCAACTTTTACATACATGTTATTGTTAAAAACCAAAATATACTGAAGCATTGCAATACTGATGTATTTAAAACGAGAATTACGCGTATACAAAACTATTTTTTGCAAATTTTAAGTTTTTAATTTTTAATAGCTTCAAACAAGGGCGTTCATCTTTTGAAAATCCAGGGGTGGACACTATATTTTTTCAATAATATTAACCCTTTCTGTTAATTTTTTAACTGCTATATTATGTAAGTTTACGTAGCATATTTATATTATATGACTTTTTTTTTCGTATGGCGCAATGCCCGGGAGTAGGCCCGAAGGCTTAGTTTGGACGCCTATTGGCAGAATTTTTATTTGGGCACCGGTAGGTTTCTGCCATGCTTGTTTGGGGGATGGCGTTCTCGCCGTCTAGACAGTTGCCTGCCCAGAGAGCGATGCCGCCGGTGGTCGGGATTCGAACCGGCAACGGTACGCGTTACAACCGACGTCGTAGTTCGCTCGGCCACTCCAAGTCACTTAACTGAGTTAAAAAATATCATACACTAGCCCAGCTTTGGCTGTCAGCTGTTGGATTGGTGTTTTTGTCTGTGGCAGTAGGTATTATTAGATCACCAGAAATTATAACTATACGCAGTCTGAATTTAGTGCACTTAATTTAAGATGTCATCTCACAAATAACATCGGGTGAAGTTGAAGCAGTGTTGGTCCCCTGGGCAAACACCGTTTGAATTAAAATGCTGTTTGCACACCATGTGCATTGTGCAATGCTTATCATGTCATCCATTAAACCACATGCCTATAGTACGTCACACTTTTAAAATGTATTTGTGTAAAGAAAATTATTTACTTTACGGTGAAAAGTTGTAAGTCCGTGCGGCGTACGCTTCTGAAATTATAAAAAATTAAATAAAATTGTTAGAGGAAAAATATTTTTTTTCATACAATTATACAAATGTATTATATATATTATACTATATTACATAAATGCTTATAAACAAATTGTGACCTAAACTTTGATCTATTTGATAACTTCATTAATTTAATAAGATTTGTGTTAGGTATATTATGTTCCAAAACGTGTTGAAAACGCAATGTATTTATATTATAATAAAAATGTTAAGTTTTATCTTTTATATGTGTAATATATCTTATATACGTATTGTACAATAATTAAATCTTATGATTTCTGAGTATAATTGTAAGCCTGAAAATAATTGTTTGTTAATATTTTATTAGTGTATAAAAAATAATTATACACTCATAAATCTAATATTTAGATTTATAAATTTACAGCTAACAAGAAGCCCTGGTTTAATAGTAATATTTTATTGCATTTATTCTAAATTACAATCTTTAGTTAATATAAACTATACATTTTTTAAAAACTATATGTATATTATTTATTTATTCTGTGGTGAAAATAAGAAAATTAAAAATGATGGACAAATATTTTTGTATTGAATAATGGCTGCTAACTGCGAAGTGCTAACACAAATATTTATAAACTTTTGAACATATTTTCTGGATTTATATTTCATACCATCATTATATTTATAATATTATATGTAGCACAAGAGCACTACAGTATTTAAATATTACATTAACAAATTATTTAAAAATAAAATAATTATTTATTTGTCTATAAAATTAATCAGTATCCTAACCAAATTCATAAACTTGTAATAATTTATAATCATTTAATATTTAATTACTTTTATATAGTATATTTATTCAATGGTAAGACCACAAATTTGTTCATTGTTATGGTATTTATTCGTTTATGAGTACAATGTACAGTGTACACCTTAATGCTAATACTTAACCATATTAGATACTAGCTGACCCTGTGCACTTCTTGCCCTTAAAAAATTACAACCCTTTAAAAAATTGTGATTGTTCAAATCCTTTTGGATGTAACTCGCAGCAGTAAGTGCAATTTAAGAAAATATTGAGATTTACTCTTAATACCACCAAGATCAAATATGCGACCATCATCAAGTAAATAAGTTTCACCATATTTCAACTATTTAGTGGTATAATTATTGGTATAGTTTTCCAG
Source organism: Metopolophium dirhodum (assembly GCF_019925205.1). Classification (NCBI taxonomy): domain Eukaryota; kingdom Metazoa; phylum Arthropoda; class Insecta; order Hemiptera; family Aphididae; genus Metopolophium; species Metopolophium dirhodum. The sequence goes on from NW_026869950.1 coordinate 171,570, forward strand.
TGAATGGTGCTTAAGTTAAACAAAAGAGGAAGATGGTGTTTGGGTCTTTTTTTCAGTACGTTTGTTCGACTCTTTCAGCCAGCTCATCTCAATCAAAGCCTTGCTCCCGTTGCAATTCGCGATTGAATGCATCATGCGTGGGTTTCCAATATGAGTAGTTGAGAGAATGGTCAAACGAGCAATGTTGGCCGCGTCTCCTTCAGTAGCGATGGCGTGACGCAAGTGGATGTACTCGTCTGATCGTAACTTCGACTGATTGAAACAAATGAGATTGAGACGCTCCATTTATATTCAAATTAAAAAAGGTGGATAAGTGGATGTCGCTCTGCTGTACAGTAGGTTACAAGTGGGTCACTGTAATGGATGGTGTTAAATTTGAATTCAATGATATAATATCATTTTATAAGAAAAACGATTCTGAGCGAAAACGGTCAGTCAGCCTATGATATTACCAAGTATATTTGATTATATCATTGTGAACAAAGTAATTTATATATAACCTATTTACGTGGAGCCTTGTTTTAAATTTTCAATCCTTAGCCATTAAAGTTAAACATTTTATACATTTTTAACTACAAAATAATTAATAAATTATAAATTTGATAAATGTTGTCAAAATTTGAACTTTAAATGCTTATAAAAAAAAATTTTGCCTATGTATTTTTAATGTTTTTTCAATTGCTATTAGAACGATATATCAGGAGCCTTATATTAAATATTCACGCTTTTTTACCCAACAAATAAAATTTTATTGATATTTATAGAAAAAAAAACTAAAAAAATTGAAAACTGAAAATGTCCGTAAACAGCTCAAAAAGAGTCAAAATATTTTTAAAATTTTATGGTGTATAGAAAATGCTATTATAAATATTCAATGAAATTTTCAAGTATCTACAGTCATTGGTTTTTTAATTACAATAAAATAAGAAAATTGTTACATGAGAAATCGAGTGAATATCAAATGTTGTAAAAATATAAATTTCAGACGCCCATAAAAATATAATTTAAGTTTCTTGTAGACATTTTTTTTTTGATAAATGTAGACAGACTTATGAGTAATCTTATAATATTACATTTTCAAATCTTAGATTTAAAAAGAAAAATTTTTATGAATTCTCAACTCAAAATAATTTGCTAATTTTCGTGATTTTTCCGTATTTTCTCAAAATTTGAACTTTAAATGCTTATAAATAAAAACTGTGACTAAGGATTTTACATTTTTTTACTCAACAGATAAAATTTTATTGATATTTATAGAAAAAAAAAACTTAAAAAATGGAAACTGACAATGTCCGTAAACAACTCAAAAAGAGTCAAAATATTTGAAAAACTTTGTGATGTATATAAAATGCTAATATAAACATTCAGTCAAAATTTCATGTCTCTACGGTCTTTTGTTTTAGAGTTACACCAAAAACCAAAATCGATTTTCTCGAAAACAGATTTTGCGTAAAAATTCCCGTTTTTCCTTAATTTTTCTTTTGTTTTTCACGTCGCTTTTGAAAACTACTAGGAAATTTTTACTGTTGACTCACCAAAGTACCAACTAGATTCACTTTCCTATCAGAAAAGTTACTGTTGAAGAAAATCCAAGCACATCCAAACACAAGACTAACCTAACCATATATTTATGTTTATACATGTATAGCTAAGACAAGTAAGTCCACAGTACAGAGTTTATAATATTATACGCATACTATAAATAGAAACATTCATATAACCATTGATTATAAATACTAGTATTTATAATCAATGATATAAGTCCAGTGGCGGCTCGTTGTTTGGACGACTGGACGATCGCACCCCCTACTAAAATATTTTACATTTTTAAAAAATATTGCAAATTTTTAAATAGTAAAATGGTTAGAAATTACCTACTTTACATTTGTCTATTACATTAATAATTGTCGTGTGCGAACTGGTTATTTCTCTCAGATACCAGGAGCATATGGGTATGCCGTATGCAGTGGCGCCGAACACGGTATAAAGGTGTGACAGCGGTAACACCTTTTTAAGGGGTGGGTCGTGGGTGGGTAGGCGTAGGTACCATACTACTGTTAGGTGTCACTTATGCAATACAAAAATAGTAATACCTAATAGTATATTAACATTGTATATAGTAATAGCCACAAATTAAGATATCTTGTGTACAGTTAGTATGTTTGTATTCTATTAGTAATACAATAAGCGGATAAGGTATATAAATAACATGCAGGACGGTCTCGGTGACCTGTGCATTCGCCGTTGTATCTTTCTATTTTGTCATAATAGTTTCATTTAATTTACTATTGATAACAACCGACTATCAGCACCCAGCGATAACTGGAAAAAATGTTTATAAATAGCCTAGTCGAAAATCGTATTTAAGAATAATTACGATTATCAGATTACAAGTTACAACATAGTTTTCTAAGGATAACACTGGGCACTGGCAACGTTATAGTTCTTGCTGTCCATGATTTAATATTGTGCTCTTTAATTATAAACATATTATTTCCATTTTTCCCATTGTTGTTAGTGCATTGTTAATACTCCTATTTTCAGTGTTTGTTGTATTTGGTGCAAGGATTAAATTAACATTTTACTATTTTGTGCTTAATATTTAAATTCAATAAATTCTGGTGTATTGATTTATTTCTAATACAAAATAATTATAATTTATAATATCAAATAAAAATGAACTCAGAAATTTGTGTGTGTGGCAAAGAGCGAGGAGGGCTCAATAATACAAATTGGATGCGTCATGCAAATAAATGCAAAAAAAGAAAATCCTGTTCAAACAATATAAGTATTGCTAAGTTTTTCAAGTCTTCACGAGTAACAGGTATTTATTAACTATTATTGCTAAATATGAGTCCATGAATTTTCAGCGTTAAATTTTTTCTGAAGTAGGTAGGTGGTAAATACTTTCAACATTTTATTATTTATTAATATTAGTCTCATGAATTGTTTTAATATATCTATTAAGTACTTAGGTACATATTTTAATTTTTTAAGTATTTTAACTTAAATAAAATGTAGTTATCTGTTATATTACCTATTACTTATCCCTGAAATTTTAATTTAATTTAGTTAAATATATCTATTATTAAATACATTTAATATTATGCTTTAAAAATATAAGAAATGTTATGTCTCAAATGAAACCTTGGTCCTTGGGCATTTTTGTTGTTCATAATAATTATATACAAATAATTATTTGTAGGGATAGTACAATAAAACAAAATGTTTGGAGATTATTTAATTTTTTTATTATTATTAGAGATACATTTTGAAGTAAATCAGTAACGCAATTTATGCATTGATTATAGTACCTATACTAACTTCCATATTATTTAAGTGTCTATATTTTGTTAGAGTGCTTACCTACCTTAATATATATTAATCATAATATTATTGAAAAATGTATTTCATAGATCAAGAACATAATATAGCGAGCACATCATAATATTGTGAGTACAGTAGTTGTTAATGATGTTGATGTAGAATACAGTCAAGACAAAGAAACTGGTAAGTATTTAATTTATTATGACTTTTAATACCTATATTTGGTATCCAGAGTACCTAATTATTTATTTATCATGATGTTATTGAACATTTGATAACTTTATTTCATAGATCAAGATCATAATATTGTGAGTTCAGCAATTGTTGATGTTGATGTTGATGATGAAAGTAAGAATAAATAAAATTAAACACAATTTTATTGTTTTAATAGGTTACAATTGTTAACAGAATGATTTTTAGTTTTAAGATTTGGAAATGATCCGGCAGTTTTCAGTCAGTTAAATGATCTTACACCTGAGCTTATAGATTTCTTTTTTAAAAATGGATCATCTCAACCATCATCAAATGATTTTTCCAACAAATGTTTTCCTAAAAACAGTTCAGAAAGATCATTTCGTGAAAACTGGTACTGGAAAAAATCTCCAAGTGGAGAAATTACTAGAAGAAAATGGCTATCTTATTCCAAGTTAGAAAATAGTATTTATTGTCATTATTGCGCACTTTTTGGTCGAACTGGTCAAACAAGTTGGGTTAAAAAAGGCTATAGTAACTTTCAAAATGCAGACATGAGAATAAAATTACATGAAACAACTGAAAAACATATTATGGCATCTATTAAAGTAGCATACAGACAAGCAGCTTTTCCACTAATACCTTCTTTGGTAGAAAATAACAAGACACATATTGCACACAACAAAGAAATAATTAGACATTTAATAGACATTACTTTATTTCTTAGCAGACATTGTTTGTCTTTTCGGGGACATAAAGAGAATACAAATGAGGATATTCGAGGAAATTTCAAAGATCTAGCTGCACTGTTAGCTAAATACTCTCCAGCCTTAGCATCGCTAAAGTTGAAATAAAAGGTAGAAAAACACATAACTTTTTGTCCTGGCAAAGGCAAAATCAATTAATTCAAGCTATCTCAACAAATATTCGTAGCAGCATTCAACAAGAACTATTGAGTGCTACATATTTCAGTGTTTCGTTGGACACTACTTTTGATATATCAAGGAAAGAACAGTTATCTCTCGTATTTCGATATATTAATAAAGGGATCATATGTGCACGACTCGTCGCAGTACGTGAGACGCTCCTTACAACTGGGCAACATCTCTTCGCTGTGTTTAATGATATTTGTGAAGAAATGAAGTTAAACTGGAGACAGCATCTTGTTGGTCAGTCATTTGATGGAGCTGCCTCAATGCGAGGCACTTATAATGGACTTCAAGCGTTTATTAGAGAACAAAATTCAAGTGCAATATATGTTTGGTGTTATGCACATCGTTTTAGCTTGGTTGTGGTTGACGCTGTAAGTAGTTGCCTTGAAGCTCGTGATTTGTTTGGGAACCTGGAGTTACTGTTTGATTTTATTGGAAGCAGTAAAAAAAGAATTGGTCTTTATTCTAATTTTCAAAAAATCCGTTACCCTGGGAACCCTCAACGGCGATTAAAAAGAGTCACCACAACACGTTGGTCATCTCACTCATCTGCTCTTGAAACTGTTATTGTTACATTTGATGCTTTAATTGATACACTGGATGATTTACAAAATGATCCCACCACTGATCGTGTTTGCTGTGTAAAAGCAAGTAGCTTAATGGATTATATGTTGTCTGAGCGTTTTATATTAACAAGTTTGTTGTTCACCAATATTTTTAATATTACAAGTCCATTGAATAAATTTCTTCAAGGTAAAAATGCTGATTTGTTAGCTGCTGTTAATTATGTAAAAGATGCACTCACGAAAATAGAAGACCTTCGATGTGACATACAGTTTGATGAATTACAAAAGAATAAAAACAAATTCATTGAATCGAAGAAAAATGATTTTTCTTTCACTCCAATTAGACAAAATAAACGTATTAGACGTATTAAAATAATGCCAGGTGAAAAGTCATTAGATGTACCAATATATAACCCTACCGATCAATTTAAAGTCAACACATACTACACCGTCTTAGATATTATCACGACACAAATAAAGGAACGCTTTAATGAAAACTCATCACCATTATTAAAAGATCTTTCACTTTTTCAAAGAACAAGAATTCAGGAAATTGCTGAAAATAATTCTAGTATGCCATTTGATGCTTTTAATGGGTTGGAAGCTATTTATAAAAAAATTTATTTCAGCTAAAGACTTAAGGCGTGAATATTTACAATTTGTAAATATATATCTTACATTTGAACCATTGACAAAACTTCCAAAAAAACTTCATGGTGACATTGATTCAATTATACACTATGAAACTGATGATGAGGACATTGACAATGACGAAGAAGACAACGAAAAGCATTTTTGTACTAAAAACACAATAAATTATACTTATAACGTGTTTTATTTAAATGGCCTGAAGGATGTATTTCCTTCTGTTTATGAAGCGTTGTCAATTGCTCTAACACTACCGGTATCAAGTGCATCGCCCGAAAAGACATTTTCGAAATTGAAGCTGATCAAAACTAGGTTGAGAAGTACTATGGGTGAAGAGCGGCTGGAATCTCTAATGTTGATATCCTGTGAAAAGGACATTACTTTATGTCCAGATGAAATTATTAACACTTTTTCAAACAACAGTATTATCTTAAAAAAATTATTGTAATAATATATTTAAAAAAGTTTATGTCCATGATAAAACAGTTTTTTTATTATACGTTTATTTGATAAATTTTATCAAAATATTCTTTTATTTTACTCCTATTACTACTACTTGAATAATATTTATAGTGCTTACTTTATTTGTTAAAGTTGAGTTGAATCTACTATTCTAATCCTATACCTTAATATATGTGTTTCAAATTGCTGCATTTGATTCAAGAAATAAAACTTTGTTTCTTAGAAGTCATGTAATGAATTAATTTGATTCAGTAATAATATTCACTATTTCACTGTATCTTTTGTGAAAGTTAAATTATAAAATGTATTAGTAGGCACTAGCCACTAGGTAGGTACGAGGTACCTAAATAATATTTAATCATAAATGTAATAAACAATTAATTTAGTATTTGCCTGTACCCTAATTTTAAATAAATAAATAAATGTATAATATAAAGTAACTATTAATTATATAAGTAAAATATAACATAACTGCAATTTAAAATTAATTTAAATTCAACAGTTATGAGTAATTTGAGTTTTGAAGTTGTGAGATTGCAATTTTTAACCTTTGCGGCCTATACTGCAGCTTTGATTTTTTGGGGGCTAGCAATTTTTTTTTTTTTTTTGGGGGGGGGGGGTCTTTAACACTCACGAAAATATACCTTTGGGTAGGTGGGTGTGTGTCATAATGAAATGTTGTCACACCTTTATTTTGGCGATCCGGCGCCACTGTAGCGAATACTTTAGGTATTTCTATCTCCGTCTTTATTGATAATACGTCGTACCGTATTCATTTTAAATGTTTACCGGCATAAATATTGTGAATATTGTGATCGACGTCCGTCAATTTCAACTTTTTGCTCTTTCTGCTTGAATTGACGTGTTTGTTAATATTTTATATTCTAGTCTACAGGTACAATTAGAAAATGGTGAATTTTTGTAGTGCATTTAACTGTTCCAGTTCTGTTGGAAACAACTGAAGCATTTGTGCAACTCTGAGCTTGTTCTAATTCATCCTATACAAATATTTATCAATATAATATTTTATATTATGAAAAGAAATTTTAGTAAATATGTAAATAGCAACATAAATTATATTGTTTAAAAATTTAAAAAAATATGTTAATTTTTTTTAATTTAGAATTTTAAATAATATTATTTTATGTTTATTACTTGAAGGTCTAAATCACCATACGTTCCGTATAATCCCGTTTTTCTCTTTATTGTTAATTTATAATTTTTTATTTATTTTTTTTTTATTCTACAATCTTTTTAGTATCACAGTATTCAATAGAACATATTTTAAATCTATACTCGTACCACCGGTAGAACGCTACTCGCTCGCGCATCCAAATGATCGAGCTCCGCGGTTTTGTAGCCAAATTTCTCGCACTCTACCAACTAAAAATTCAGCTAAAGTAGAAGTTAAGTGGTGTGAAATATTTGAATACACTAAAGCTCATGACATTGATACAACTAACATATCAAAAATTGTAGAATATTCTTCGGAAATTCCGGGTACAAATGCTGCAGTAGAACGGATTTTTTCAACCATTAATGTGTTGTGGACAGATGAAAAAAAATCGATTTTGTTGAAACTATCAAATCATATATAATTGTAAAAACACATTTTAAAAACTTATCTTATAATGAGTTTTATAATAGTATATTAAAAGAAACTAAGTTACTCAATGAAATCAGTTCAGCACAAAAGTATACAAAAACATCAAAAGAATACATTTCCTGCCATAGTCATCAAAACAATTTTTTTTGGGATTTTTGTGTACATATTATATTTATTAATATTTTATTTGTATTTAAAAACTATTATACAGCATAGTACATTTAATTTGTTTTTTTTTATATTTATATATTTAGTTAAGTAACTTAAGTGTCCCGTATTTTTATTTTATTTTTATGGTCACCCTAAACATGCATCATCTATAAATAAATTCTAAACCATTTAATTTGTAATTTTCAGATTTTAATCATAAACCTGACTTACCCATAATCCCTCTTCGCCACCTAACACCTGCCGAAAATAAATTTTTCAACTCCCCCCCCCCCCCCCCCACAACATACAGCAAATATTTTATATAATATTATTAACTATTACATTTAATTTTTTTTTATAAAAACTAATAAATATTGAATGGATAAGTAATTACATAGTTAGGTTTTTCATACTTTGGACAATTGTATTTCATTTTTTTGTATATTACATTTTTTAAATAAATAAATAAGTAAATAATTTAAATATATCAACAACAGTTTTATTGGTAAAAAAAATATAAATTGGTTGTTAATTTATCAAGCGGACAGTTTAATTTCTGAATGCAGGTAATATTTAATGCTAATTAATCCAAATATGCATTGTATAATATGTATATATACGTATATTTATATTATAAATAGATATCTCGTAGTCCAATAATTATGATTCAAGCGTCAAGCCGCATAAATAGCGATATAAAATAAAATTGTGATTTGGCAATTGGCGCCGTATTTAAACAAGGATAGATACTCCTAATATATACGCTATCTCTTTTTAACATCCTCGCTCGGGCCACACTGCGTGGTGAGCGTTCCAGTTATTATATAGTTCAATGATTATACCTAACCGTGACCAAAGTAATAAATTCAAAAACGTGGATTTAGATAATATTCTATTTTAATAACATTATAAAATATGTATAGTTACTATTAATATGATTAAACTTTGGTTTGAAAACAATGGTATAAAAACTGTATTGATAAAATATGATAAACATTTCATAATTTTTATTTTAATAGTGAATCATCGAATATTCTAATATTATAAATTATATTGTACTTAAACGTCGAAATGGCAAAACGTTTTACGCGTAGCTCCAAAATGATTAATATCGTGCAAAATTCTAACAATACAATTTATGAAGATAATAATAACGTAACCAATGTTACTACAAAACAACATAAAATTAATAACATATACATTCAGTCAGCTAAAAGAGCCGGTATGTCATATAATTTTTTTTCCATGCATAGTAAATACGTCATATTTTATTAGTTGTAATTAATTATGGTTTATACAGAATTGTTGTCAGAACAAAACATACATGTTATGGATCAAAGCTATAAAACTAAAGTCCAACTAAGGCTTCAGAGTAATTTACAAAATACAGAGTCCTTATCATTATTACCTTCAAATCCTGGTGAAAAAAATTCAAAGGATGCTATAGGTAAGTAACTTATATATTTTTTATTTCAATTGGTTGATAGATAATTAATTATATTTTAAGATAAAATTCTATTTTGTATCTTCATAGAACTATCTACTATTACAAGTTGTGTTGATAACGTCATGGTAAAAAATGATGATTATACTGATTTACAAAATGAGACAACTTCATTATTAACTTCAAAATCAATTGAAAACAAATTAAACGATGCAATAGGTAACATAATATTATACTGTTTTAGTTGTTTGGTAGGGAGGTACCTACTTATGATACTACTTAATGATATTTTTATATTAAACTATATTATTTTTTTAACTTAATAGAACAAACTGGCATTACACGTTTTGTTGATAATCTAATGGTAAAAAATAATAGTTGTACTGATTTACAAAATGCAGAGTCTGCTTCATTATTAACTTCAAAACCAGATACACAAAATATAAATTTGAATGGTAAATATTTTAAACATTAAATATTTTCTTTTGAATCATAATTTAATAACTGTTTATTTTAATTCATAGAATACAGTAGCAGCCGCTCTGAATTTGATGACAGTGACAAAGATAACAGGGGCGTAATTACGGGGGGAGATATGGGGGGATAGATCCCCCCCCCCCATGAGCTGTATTTATACACTGTTGTTTTACAAAACACAAATTACTAAAAAAAAGTTATATTACTGTATTACCAAAATAAATGTTAAACAGTGGATTTCACTTTTATAGTTTTGTCGTTATCTCTAATATTTATTTATTTATAATTTTATAAACATAAGAGCGTTCGTCGTTTGTCACGCACCGAGCTATTTTTAGTTATTACTGTGCCTATTCACTATCAACAATCTACACAGACGATATATACAACGTATACAGCGCAGTTTACAATTTGACCGATCTTTTATCTACAAATCTGAAATCTACGACCATTGTATTATTATATTGAGCAATTAAGCAATATAAATCACGTCATCGCACCGCGCACTAGTCTTTTCACTTGTGTTTCTAACGTTTGTTCAATACATTTGTAAAGTTTTTATATCTCTCTAAGTATACTCTTTAACTGCTTTTTAAATATTTATACATTTATATATGAAAAATGGAAAATAATAAAAGAAAACCTTGGAATACAATATTAAATTTTTTCAAAAAGAAGCCTGGGCCTGAAGTAAGTATTACTATGTATAATTAATAAAAATTCTAAATGTTATTATTAGGGCCCAATATTAAATATTGTAGAAACGTATAAAATATGCTTGCATTTACCATTTGTGCACCAATTTTTAACAATTTAAAATTGATTAAATACTTGACAGCATGCTTTAAAAAATTGATTATCGTACCTACCAATTACCGTCACTCACTCACCAAAAAAATCAAACAGTTAGTTAAAAATGATTTGTTAGTTTATTTAATTTTATTACAGCATTACATTTCTTCTTTATTATTCAAGGGTATTGTTAAGAACCACTGTTCTAGTAAGTAATACGTATATGTGTAATATTGTAATATGTATATGTGCGAGCCGTCGTCGGTCTCAAGCAGTGTTGCCAGATTATGAAATTGTAGCGATCGTACAGTCTTATCAAAAAGTTCGTTTTTTCTCGTTCAAAACCGTACAACCAAGTTCGTTTTTCTGGTTCAAAACCGTACACAAAAATTTAACTTAGATCTCGCAAAATCGAAAATAGTTCTGATTTTAGAATTTAAATTAAGTCTTTTATTTTTTGGTAAAAAAACATATTTTATAATAATTATGTTTATTATAACATGATTATAAATCTATAAAACAAAATAAATTAATAGTATTATCTTCCTTGATAAAAAAAAAAACATATTTTATAATCATCGAGGTATATAAACTATATTATATACCTCAATGTTTATAATAACTATGTTTTTATAACATGATTATAATTAATGTATAAAACAGAATAAATTAATAGTATTATCTTCCTTGATAAAAAAAAAAACAAATTTTATAATAACTATGTTTTTATAACATGATTATAAATGTATAAAACAAAACAAATTAATAGTATTATCTTCCTTGATAAAAAAAAAAACAAATTTTATAATAACTATGTTTTTTATAACATGATTATAAATGTATAAAACAAAACAAATTAAAAGTATTATCTTCCTTGATAAAAAAAAACATATTTTATAATAACTATGTTTTTATAACATGATTATAAATGTATAAAACAAAACAATTTTAAATTAACAGTCTTTTCTTTTTTGGTGAAAAAACATTTTTTATAATAAAGATTTTAAATAATAATTCAGTCTTCTAGAAAAAAGTCTTCAAAGGTATCAGTCTTATTTGTTGTTGGGTACAATGTAGATGATGTCATACTGTCTACCATTGTTTTAGTTGGTTGAAATGTAATGCAGTTCCCATTTTCTTTTTTAATGCATTCACTAGCTATAACTGTAGAAGCTACCGTTTTAACAATCAATCTATTTCTAGATTTTGTTTTAATACAATTAATTTTACTAAAAACTCGTTCACAGCTAGCATTAGAGTGAGGCAGACAAAATGCATTCAAAGCAAATGTAGCAAGTTCTTTGAATTGACCTGATTCCAAATCAAGTATTAATGACCAAAATTTATCAGGCTGATTTTCTAATTTAATATTTTCTGGTAAAGCCACTAATGGTAATGTTCGCCATTCATCATCAATAAGTTGAATTTGATCTTGATTCACCATTCTAGGCAGTAGTTGTGTAAGGCATAACACAGATGGATATTCAATCCTAGTTTTTGAAGAAAGAGCTACCTTTGGTGTTAACAAATTTAATAATCGTAAAATTGGGTTAGAAAAATCATAACGTTTTTTTATTTGTACACAGCTAACTTTCAGAAAATCAACACATCTAGAAATAAATTCTTTTAGCAAATCTGGCCTTTGTACTATAGCTGGGGTTTTTGTATGAGTAAGGACTTTAACTCCTAAATAAACTTCTGAAGGACTCATAAATTTACTTTGATCGGCAGGATTCAATGTAGCTAATGGAGTTTGGAGAACATAGTCCCTTTTCATGTAACATAGTAATAATTCCTTGTAAACTAATTCCATTTTTTCATTTAAATTATTCAATACCACTTGCTCAGTTTGGAAATACTGGTTTAATGCACTAAATTTTGGCAACACCCATTCCAAGAAAAAAAAATACATTTTTGTAAAAGGGTCATTCAGCTGGGTATAAATATTTTCTGCAGCAACAAGTTTTTCTGAAAACCACTTTTCATTAAAATATGAATGTAAAGCCATCCACTGTTCCAAAATACGCTGGACAACAGCAAATAGCGACAACCACCTCGTCTGAGATGGGTGCAGCAATTTATGTACAGAAATATTGAAAAAGTTTTGAAATTCTATATATTGGCTCTGTCGCTTACTACTGTGGCTGAAAAAATTAAATACATTCCGAGCAAAATCTTCAATTCTTCGGGGCAAGGACTTGCATGCTTCACTGCAGCATAAATGAAGAGAATGACAAATACATTTCATTACGAAGATTCCCGGGAATGTGATTTTCAGCCGGCTTGAAACAGAATTTTTAGACCCCATCATTGTCGAACAGCCATCAGAACCAAATCCAACAATGTTTTTTACATCAACATTATGATTTTCAAATGACTGAATACATTTACTAAACAGATTTTCTGAAGTTGCTCCTTTATCAACTGTCTCTGGTTCTTTTACATCAAAGACCTGTACTAAGTCCCAAAACCTTGTAACAATAATCTTGGACTCTGTATCAAAAAAACCGTACTACAGTACACATGGTAGATATACAAGCAACATCGGTTGACTCATCAATCATAATTGAAAATTTACTTTTATTCAGTTTTAGACTTAACATTTCTTTTTCCACAGGCGCAATTACATTTGTAATAATGTTTGTAGCTTTAGTTCGTTTCAATTTCATTTCTTTACAAATTTTAGAGTCTGGGAAAATTTCTTTTAATAAGGGCTCTAAATGGTTGATTAATGAAAATGCTACATTATGTTCAGCTAAAAGAGCAGACAATTTAATTTCTGCGGTTTTGACAGAATTATTTAAAGGATTAGATTTCGCCATAACTTGAAAATGTAACATAATATTTTTAAAGTGAGACGAACTTTTTAGTGACTTTATATGATTCGAACTGTTACAATGTTTTTTAATGCAACTCAGTTCAGAAACAAAACTCACGTTGCACATGATACATTTAGCCTTAAAGGGATTATCCCTTTCAGGTTTAAGCCAACCTTTAAATTCCTTATTGCTCTCCCATTCTTCTCTATATTTTTGCTTTCTGTGTTTTTCTTTTTCATGTTTGGAAAGTTCATTCCTTAGAGATCTTTTCTTTTTTGGTGTCGACGGTCCTTCTTCTTCAAACACCTATTGTAAATAATTTGGTTAGGAGTATTTTATCTCAAATATATTACATAAATAATTAATCAAATTACTAATAAAATCTAAACAAACCTCTGGCGTATCTTCTATGTCCGACATTGTAAATAGAAAATATAAAGACGCAACACCAACAAAGATATAAAATATTGTATTCTTATCAAGAACAATAAAAAATACAAGGTAAATCATGATTTAAGATATTATATCTTATCAGTTATCATAATATAATATAATATGTTCATATATTTATATATTTATATGTGCTTCAAATTGTTTACTCGGTCGAGATGGGCATGGCCCCATCCATAGCGTATGATTAGCATAGATCTAAATAAATGTCAATGGTCTGTTGAAATTTGTAAGATCGTACATTTATGTACGGTCCTCAAAGTAAGATCGTAGATCGTACTTTGCTCTAAATTACCGTATAAGTACGATCCAAACCGTACATCTGGCAACACTGGTCTCAAGGGATGTGCTGATGAAGCGATTGAGACCCGACGACCGGGCCGGACGCCTCGCGCACAAAACGCGAGTGCGGCAGTCCAGAATTGGAGACAGAGCATTACGTTTGTACCGAACCTTCAGAGCCTTTTTTCATTAACATAGTTGTACGTTTTACTTCTTAATATCAAATACAGAAAGTTAACCAGTCCGAAGTGTTTGTTATTTTATTTGTGTGGACATCTTAGGATAGTCCATAACAGTATAGTAAAAAATGATAATATGGTCATTGATGAAACAAGTCATTGTTCACCTCGTGTTGAAGATGAAAATTTGAATCAAACTACTCTCGAAACAAATAAGGTTAGAATAAGTATTAATGCCCAATGATGCATATATATTATATTGTATTTCTTTTAATATTTTAATGCTTTATCATAATTTTTACTCAATGGCAATGCTGCTTTTATATTGTTACATTTTATAATCTTAAATGCTTTTTAATACTGTTCAATTAATATAATACAGGTTGAAGCCCACTTTATGCACACTCCCTGTTTCTACTTCAACACCTGAAAGAACATTCTCAAGCTTAAAGAGAATTAAAACATACCTTAGAAATAGTATGACAGAGGTGAAAAATTATTTTAAACTAAAATTCAATATTTACTATAATATTATTATGTTATTTATTAATTTATTTATAGGATTGTCTAAATGGTCTATCATTGTTGGCCATTCATAATGATATTGAAGTGGAACATAATGAAATACTTGACATATTAGCGCGAAAACCAAGAAAATTGGAAATTTTGTTATATAATGATATAATCTTAATTTGTTAATAATATAATGTAATAAATGTATAAAAAAAATTTGTTTAATATCATTTAATTTTAAAATGCATCATGTTGAAAAGTAAATTAGTGGTAAGATAGAAAGGGTGTGTGGGGGGCAAAGCCCCCCACTGTTTTATTGTTACAAAATATTCATATCCCCTCCCATAAAACATTTATAATTACGCCACTGAAAGATAAAGATTGGGTGATTGAAAATAGGCAAAAAAACTCAATATCACTTGATTCATCAGTAGATTCAGGAGATATTGAAACAGATGTTGTAGCTAACCACTATCCAGAATTAAAAATATTGACTCAACAACCACAAATGCAGCAATAAGTAAGCAAAATTCTCGCAAAAAAGTTAAATGTATAAAAAGTTGGACTAGAGAAACTAGGAAAACAAAAAGGAATCTAGGAGAGTCTTACCATAATTCTAAAGGACAAAATATAGATAAAAGAAAATTGCAACCTCCTTATAATTCTACTTGCAAATATAAATGCTCTTCTAGTTTGTCTGAGGAACAACGTGAACGAATACTACAGGCCTACTGGACAATGGGGGATTAAACAAGACAAAGAGCATTTATAGTTAAATCTACAACTACTATTGAACCTAAACATCAGTATAAAAAGGAAAATAGTAACCATGCATCTAACAATGCATTTTTTTTTATCTCTGGCAGGTATCAACTACAGGGTTTGCAAACTTTTTTTTATGGCTACTCTCAATATTGGTGATAGAACAATAAGAACTGCTTTAAAAAAAGGTGGCTATAACAAAGAATATGTCGAAGGTGAACTAAGAGGAAACCATGGGAAACATAAGAAGCTAAGTCCTAAAATATTAACCCTAGTCACTGACTATATAAATGAATTTCCTCGTGTTGAGTCATACTACCCAAGAAAACAAACAACAAGGCAATATATTGATGGTGCTTTAACTATTGCTGAAATATATCGATTATTTTTAAAAAAGTGTGAAGATGATGGAAAAGTATCTTGCAAATTTATTACTTATTCTTATATTTTCAATACACATATTAACATAGGTTTTTTTATACCAAAAAAAGATCAATGCGCATTTTGTGAAACGTTTAATAATTCAAATGAAAGTGACAGATTAAAAATGGAAAATGACAAACACAGACACAAACTTGAAACTGAACTTTCTAGGAATGAAAAACAAAATGATAAGAACTTGGCAGAAACAATTATAAAGAAAAAATTATAGTGGCCTGTTATGATTTGCAAAGCATTTTGACAGCACCTTCTGCTCAAGTATCCAATTTTTATTACTCTCGTAAGTTTGCCACTTATAATATTATTACTGTCTATAATATGGGTATTACTGAAGATCATTGCTATTTATGGAATGAAGACCAGGCCAAGCGTGGGGCTAACGAAATTGCAACATGTGTCGTATCAGTTTTTAATTGAAAATTGTTTAAATAAAGATACAATATTCTATTCTGACAATTGTAGTGGTCAGCAGAAAAATAAATGTATGGCCACTCGTTATTTATATGTGTCACATACTTGAGTATTTCTTCTATTACTCATAAGTACCTAATTGTTGGACATACCCAGAACGAAGGGGATTCTGTCCATCCAGTTATAGAATACCAAAAAAGAAGATTATTAAAATCCGGTTATATTTACTCTTCTCAACAATGGTTAACTGTTATTCAATCAGCAAAAAAAACAGGAAAGCCTTTTAGAGTCCATGAATTAAACTATCAACATTTTATTGATTTAAAGAAATTGACATCTAATATGGAAAACAATTTTAACAAGAATACATTAGGACAAAAAGTTGTTTGGAAAGATGTAAAAGTATTGAAAGTTTCTAAAGAACATCCTGATAGACTTTTTTTATAAAACATCGTATGAAGAGAAGGATTTTGGTGAAATAATAGTGATGAACAAAACAAGAAATGCCAAAAGAAAAAGTTGTGATTTAGAGTTAAGTAAACTCTACACTGAACCACCAGGTATTTCAAAAGAAAAAAAAAAGACCTAATTCATCTTTGTGAAAGTAAATTGATTCCTGAAAACTATCATTATTTTTTCGAAAATTTGAAAGTATCAAATTCCTGTGTTGCTGAAGTCCATGACGAGAACAGTGATTAGTATTTTTATTTTTACTAAGTTTAATAAACTATTTTATGAAAACATAATTTTATAATATAAGATAAATAAGACTATAATATATTCAATTTTATCTGTGATTCATAAACAATTAAATTACTTTTTTAATAACAATATAGCCATTTGTATAAGTATAAGTTTTATAATTTGTATATCAATAGTTTAAAACGACTTATACCAAATTCAATATATGACATGTTTATTTTCACTGAAACTTGGCTTACTGATAACATTTCTACATCTGAACTGGGTTTTCATGGATATGAAGTTTACAGATATGACAGAAACTCACAAACCAGTTCTCTATCAAGAGGTGGTGGCGTTCTAATTGCTGTCCGTAATACATTAGTCTCAAAACCTATCTTGTTACATGAAAATAAAATTGAATTATTATTTGTTATTATTCGATTACCATATCGCTCTGTTATTATAAGCTCAGTTTATATTTCAATTCATTCTAATATTAATATTTTTAAAGACTATTTAAATTATGTAGAATTAGTATATAACAAACATCCTAATCATGATATTTTATTATTGGGTGATTATAATCTTCCCTCAGCCAATTATTCTAACATTGAATTACACTTTAATGATAAATTATCTTATTTTAATTTTACTCAGTACAATCAGATTTTTGACTAAAATAATGTAATACTTGATTATATTATATCTAATTCAATATCCATAAACGTTGAAAAAAATAGTTTTCCTACTATTCCTGTTGACCCCCTCCATCCTCCAATAACTATAACTTATAATTATTTATTTTCTAGTGAATTAAAATTCAATGATTATGTTTTTAACTGGAATTTAGGCAATTACTTAGGTATTATAAATTATCTAGGTTCTATTAATTGGTTCAATTATTTTAATTCTAATTCAAATATTAATGATGATATTTCCTTTTTATATTTACATATTAATATTGCAATTAATCATTTTATCCCAAAACAACATAGACATAAATTAATTTATCCTATATGGTTTAGTAAGGAATTAAAAATCTTAATCGAACAAAAACAAATTGCTCATCTTGCTTATAAAACATTAAATTTACCCGAGTCATATATCACTTTTTCTAATCTTCGAACTCAATGTAAAAATATCAGATACCGTGATTATAATGTATATATTAATAACACTCAAAACTCGGTTAAAATTAACCCAAAACATTTTTGGAAATTTTATAAATCACAAAAATTATCGTTACAGTTACCTGCAGTAACGTCATATCTGGATGAAGAAACTTCCTCTGGGTCCGAGATAGTCAATTTTTTTAACCCTTAACTGGTATCCTTATTTGTATTCACGTAACTGGTATTGTCGGGTCAAAAATGACCCGAAATTTAAACTACTTATACGTTATTCAATTTTTTCTTTTTCTTTTTTTTTTTTTTTCATTATATTCTATGAAATTAAATGAATATTTTCAATTAATAACACAATTTTTTTTTCAAATATAAGTGTTTTATACAAATTTATTTTAATCTTGCAAATTTACATGATTATTTATAAATGTTTGAATAAATTATTGAAAAAAAATATATTTACATTCAAATTTGAATTACCCATTGGTTTTTAGTTAAGTTTAGATACAATTACAACAAAATAAAATAAAATTTAGAACTTAGAACATTTATCTGGAATCTTTCAATAACAAATCTCAATTTTACGTTATTTATACGGACTTTGAAAAAGCCTTCGATAGAGTTAATCATTCTCTTCTAATAACAAAACTTAAAGCTTATGGTTTTTATGACCCACTTCTTTCATGGATTCATTCCTTCTTAACCAATCGCACTCAAGCCGTAAAATATGAAAATTATATTTCAGATCGAATTAATATTTTATCCGGCGTTCCTCAGGGTGATCACTTATCACCCTTACTATTCTCGATATTCATAAACGACATTAATACAATTTTAAAACATTCAAGTTGTCTTTTACTTGCGGATGACACAAAAATATATAAGAATATTAAATGCACTAATGATGCATTAGAACTACAATGTGACTTAAACAGCCTTTATCAATGGTGTATTGAAAATGATATGTCTTTGAATATTGATAAATGTGTTATAGTCTCATTTTCTTTAAAAAAGAATACTTTACTTTTTGATTACACATTAAATAATTCAATCTTAACACGTAATTATGTAATTAAAGACTTAGGTGTTTTTTTCGATACAAAACTTTCATTCAATTTTCATGTTAATTATATAAGAAACAAATCCTACAAGAAACTTTGCTTAGTAAAACGTATGTGTAAAGATTTTTACGATGAATCAGCCCTAAAAATCTTGTACTTTACGCTAGTTCGTTCTAACTTTGACTATGCCTCTATAATTCGGCGTACTAATAATATTATCCAAAACCATAGTCTATCTACTGTACAGAATAACTTTTTAAGATACCTATCATATAAATATCATTATATAAGAACTCCTCATTCTGGATATGAAACCGTTTGTAATCTCGTTAAAATAATGCCCCTAAATAAAAGATTTATTATCTTAAACTGTACATTTTTATATAAATTATTACATAATATTATAGATTGTCCCGAAATAATTCCACTTTTTATCTTTCCTCTTTCTCTTCAAACTATATGCTATATACCCCTGCAAATATACTTATGTCAGCAGCTAATTCAACTAAAGACTTAGATTTATTTAACACTACCTTATTTAATTTGTCTAATATTTGATCTAATCATCTCTTATCCTCTTCTATTTCTCTGCTTTCTATATCATATTTTCCCCCTTTTTATTTCTCATACCTACATTTATAACCACTATACTCTCAATATAATTATTTATTCATATTATGCTGCTTTTATGTAATATCTTTAAGTTTAAATCGTTATTTAATATTTAAGATTTGATTACATATACTTTATTTCTTTTGTTCTTTTCTTTATTTTGTTCTGTTTTATGTTATTTGTATTCACCTTACTTTTAAGTTGTAACCCATATTATGTGCACTTAACACAAACTGTCACTACAATATTTTTGGAATTGGAATTTATTTCCGTAAATAAATTATTATTATTATTATTATTATTAAAAGTATTATTCGCCAAAGAAGAGGGAAAAGTCTTTATTTTTTAATTTTTAATTTCGTTACTTAATGATATTATGTAAAAGTTTTCAGTTTTTATTATTAATTTTATTTATTTAAATGTTATTACTTGCATTACAATATGTGTTATTACTCCAACCAAGTCACAATAATAGCAACAATTATTTTTTAAAAATGTCTTGTGTAAATTAGTACCTAGTTGTGTCATGTGAAAAAATTACTTTTTATTATATAAGCAAACAATAGACTGCCACATTTTGTGTTGTGGCATTAAATGAAATTATTAAGAAAATCAAGACTGCCCCATTTCATTTTGTGGCGCATAAAATATTTGGTTTGAAATGGAATACCGACACAAAACTAAATGTTTTGTTATTCCGATTCCTATTTCTAAACTGCCATCAGGGCCGTCCCAAGGTTTTTCGGGGCCAGGGGCAAATTAATTTGGGGGCCCTTCGACCATAATAATAAGATATGATAAACAAAATACTCACTGAGAATAACAAAATGTTTATGAACGTATTTTTCCAAACCTTAACCAATCAAGCTCATTTAAATTCATGTACCTACTGCATTACATACTTACATTATAGAATTGAATATTATTTATATTATTTATATCAATATTATTCAATACATTATTGGCAATGTATTACCATGTATACAAAAAACTACAATTTATTCCTAGATGGTTATAAATATTCAAAGAAAATATTAACTTGGATGTTTATAGGATTAAATAAATAGATAAGGTAGATTAAGACAATTAAAAAAAATTTACGTATATTATTTTATTATTTTAAATAAAATATTAAAATGTATATCAAAACACCTTTTTCCTAGCTTTTTTTTCAGCAAAGCTGTCTATAACATCATCATAATCTAGAGTCTTTGCCAACTTGTGTTCGATGGAGAGAAGTATTAAATGATTTAAGCGGTTTTCTTCTGTAGTTGAACGTAAATAACTTTTTATTAATTTCAGTTTACTGAAAGATCTTTCTCCCGTTGACACAGACGTGGGAATGGTAGAAAGTATTCGAAGACAAATACATATTTGAGGTAGTATATTTTGAAGTCCTTTCTTATATATTTGATTAAATTATTAGAAATTAAATTAAGTAATCGAGTACAGTAAACGGAAAAAAGTCTCTCGTTTAAATAATATTATAGGATATATTTTATTCAATTTTAAATTAGTTTACGAGAGGTAAACCACAAATATAAATGAATACATTTTTATATTTTTTAAATAATATTATTATAATATATATTATATTCAATTTTTAATTAATTTACGAGGGGTAAACCACTATGATAATCATAGAATACAATTTTATAGACATGTAAACTGTTTTTTCTCCCAGTCTGCCACTGGAAAATGCTATAAAATATTTAGATAACAAGTAAAAAAAAAATGTTTTCTTCAATAAATTTAACATGTTATTATGAATGTAAATAGGTATAACCGTATTAGGTATAATTTAGTATTATTCTGTAAGTACAGGTACATATAATGATACAGACTATAGCTTAATGCCCCAATACGAAGATATACTTCTTTAAAGACTAATAGAAATATTAAAAATTAATCATTTTAATAAAAATAAAGAATAATATGTATATATTTTAATCAATTATTACTTACTAATATTCGTGTTTCTGCTAATCGCTATTTACTGTGCTAGTAATAAATTTATAAAAATACAGTGACACTGTGGTAGTGTGGTATACGTCTACTGTCGAGTAATAAGCAACCGACTGGTGCGGCCGTGCAGGTTGTGGTTTACTATTCAGAATAATCAATTCTACAATGTATCGGTTATAGGTTTTTGTCTAAAAATATGGCGTGCTGCGTGCACCGTCACCTATCGTAGCAAATCGAGTATCGTTATCGCGATCTATCCACATTATACTACACACATATACACATTATACTAATATATTAAAATATTATTAAGTAGAAACGGTGGCATAGACGAGAGGTGGAGGAAATTGTTTTGACTACGTGACTGGACGTCATGCTTTTATACTCGCGCATTGTATGACTGTATAAGTGTTAAATTATATTTTAATTTTATTTTAAGTATTAATATTATGTGGATGACGCAAAGAAGATATTTTTTGTCTCAATAACGGTGGTCGGTGATAGTTCTTTGTTTTTAATTATTATACATCAAGACTTTTTGGGGGCCCCCTAAAATATTCCAACAATGGGGCCTGGGGCAAAATGGTCCCGTTGCCCCCCCCCCCCTCTGAACGGCCCTGACTGCCATAACCTAATTTACTTGTGTCTGATTGAGATTTAACGAAGTAGATCATTAAACAAAGTAGGTAGTATTTGTGGGTGCTTACTATCCCAGTTTTTTACTGTTACAGGGAGATTTAAAAACGGTTATCCACGACTTTCCCCCTTGAACGATCAGATTTGTGGGTGCTTACTATCCAAGTTTTTTACTGTTTACTTTTTTATTTTAACTTATATACCCAAATAGTAATTAAATAATTTGTAGACTTATGGCCTAGTGGGCTAAGGCGTTGAGTGTAGCGTTTGATAAATTTGAATTTAGGGTAAGTATGTATATTAATACTACACCCAGTGTCATAGTCCACTAGGAAATAAGTCTACATTTTTTTTGTTTTTTTTTCTGTTTTTTTTTTCATAAACTGAAATTTTTAATTTTATAATAAATTATGTTTCAATTTTCGAGTTGTTATATTTTGTAATAACTGTTTATAATATATTATAATAACGCACAGCTTAATCTGTATCAGTTTATTAGTAACCGTTATTATTTACAATGGACTTATTAAAAGAAATTGAAAGAGACATTTCAGAAAATGGGTATAATTCATCCATCACAATTTTGTTTCAAGGAATTAGCTGAATTTTATACATTATTATCAAAATTAAAAAGCTATGCTATTAAATGCGGAACAGAAAAAAAAAACAATAATCATTTTACTTTATGTGCGTGGTCAGACCAAAATTGTGATTGCGGACCTGATACATGTTTGTGCATTGTTATCAATTATTATCTGTTTATTGATCTGAAAAAAATATTGATCAATAAACAAAAATCATTAGTTAAATAATCACTTTTAAGTTTCATAATGTGATCAAAATGTTATCCAATACACTTTATTTGACTTTTTTTAGATTTGATTTTAGTTGTGTTTTTACAGTGTAGTAGTGTTGACTATGCTGTATTTTGTTTATTTGTTTAAGTACTAATAATTTAATTAAAACTGGAACATATATTTCAATCGATAAAAATCAATCAATCGGTACGTCAACTCTGACAAACATTGAAGACCCGTAGAAGATCCACTAGTGTGAAATCGAAGCCAAAATATTATCATCTTGAATTCAATAATTAAATCAATACTGCACACATCATGGACGCCATAGTAGTCAAATCAATATTCAGCATACATCAACAGAATAAAAAAAACATTTATATTGGATACCTTGTTGATCAACCTTTATCTGTTATTATTTTATTCATGTGTAACGTAACTAAACGATATATGTATAATACTAAATGTATTTCAATGGAATAAGTTTATATCTGATGATAGTTTTAATGTAATTGTTCGTTCTTTATCCACTGTTCAATATTCAAAACGATTACATTTAGATAATAATGTTTATTATAAAATATGTGCAAAATCTGAATCAGTTAATTTATATCATAATAATAACAGAATCACATTATCCAGTGATAATTTAAATCGATTGAAATTATTGGAATCATGTATAAATGCAAATATCATAGAGTTATCAAATAAATTAGTGATGTATCAAACTGTTGTCAATAATGCATATATAATTATCAAGTATGATATTTTATATTTATCACCTGATTGTATTAGAAATGATTTTATCAGTACATATATTAAAGATTATAATTTCAAAATGGATGACCTGAAGGATGAAGAGAAGTCATTTTTACTTGAATTACAACAAATCCATCACGGAACGTTTGCAGACATTATACTAAAGCCTGATATAACCAACCAATAAAACCAAAATAATCATGATATACGGCAAGCTTACTATATAATAATTAGATTATACTTTCATAATAAACATTATTTATATGTATTACATTTTGTCAAATGCATACCTTTATTTAATAATAAATGATAAAAATATAATTAATATATTATATATTATAAATAATCGTAAATGTTAACTGGTCAAAATAAACCAAAATATTTTTCCATAATATAATCATATTGTATACATTACTGAATTAATTGTAAGCTTTCTAAAATAAAATTGAACACAAATATTTTAACCGTTTGGTAATAAATAAAAAATGCACAAATATTAGTGACGGGGTTCCATTTAGTGAAACTATAATAATATAAACATATAGTTATTATTTATAAGATTCAATTTTTTTTTGTTGTTACACATACATTTATCCATTAATAAATCTTGTAAATTATTAAATGCTGATATTATCAAGTATTGTCAGCTTTATCTTTTTTGTTCACCATAGTTTTTGCGTTGAACGTTGAGGTTTTCCATCTATTTAAAACAATAATGATTGTATATTATAAATGTATATATTTCCATATTATCATAAATATTTTATCAAATAAACTAGATGACACAATTGTTGAGCAGTTAAATATTTTACATACTGTGTGAATATTATTAATATCAACGACGAAACATCATTATACCTATATTCACAAAATTGTTTGGTTGTAAGCATCGTGTCTATTTAGGTTATAAAATAGTACTATGGAAATGGCATTATATGTTTCTCAAATAATTTACAAATATTGTACTTAATTATTTTTTTTCTTTTTCATTTTAATGATACCTAGTGTAAATCTTAATATACTCTGTTAATACAAAATAATAATAGTTACCTGTCTTTTGACTCTACTTTTTCCATGTCCGAAGTTTTGTATTTTTGAATAACCAAATAATCACTTGCTGTTTTCATTTCGGGAATTTTGATACAAAAATTTCCACCATCTGATTTTTTTACGCGTATGCAGTTTTCATTGACCATAGTTGTTAAACCGTTATATTCTTGTTCCAGTTTTAATAAATGCGACTGAAACTAAAATCAATATTAATTAATAAATAAATTATTATTAAAATAAACAAAATTTTACTTTCTGTTTTTTTGGTTTAGGTTTTATAACGGTTTCAGGTTTTTTAGAATTCTGCATTTGCCCATTTTTCCGATGATTATAAAGTTCCTAAATTTATATACTCATGTTTTTAACATATTGATGTGTAATGTAAGGAAATCAAGAAAAAAGTTTATAATATAATAATAATAATACCGGTGTACATAAATCAATTTCTTCATCATCTGAATTTTGATCGCTTGTGTTGACCATTATTAATTTCTGTTTTTTTGGTTTAGCTTTCATAGTGATTTTTGGTTTTTTTTTGCATTTGCACATTTTTTCGATATGAATAATGATCCTAAATTTAAATAATTATGTTTTAAACTTATTGTTAATAAATGGTGTTAAATTAAAGTATATTAATAATATATTATAATTATTATAATAATGTAGGAGTAGTATATATATACCATTCCTGGCGCAGTCCATATTATATCAATAAAAGATCACAAAGAAAACAATGTGTAAAAAGATCAGAAAATCGAAATGCAATAATAATTAAAATATTTTCCGCAAAACTTAATTATTAAAAATAAAAATCGAAATGCAATAATAATTAAAAATTGAAATGCCATGATCCCCCAAAATATTTTTAAGAAAATCTAAATGCAATAATAATTAAAATATTTTTTGCAAAATCACCCCAAAATATTTTTTTCAAAATCGAAATGCAATAATAATTAAAATATTTTTTAATAGAATTGTTCTATCAAAAATAAAAATCGAAATAGCATATTTAATTGCAAAATGTATTAAAAAGAAATTGAAAAAATTAATTTAAAAATTAAAAATATAATAAATAATAAAATAATGGAAACAACTATCAATGATTTTAATAAATTACAAAAAAATGAAATGCAAAACGAAATAGAAAACTCAATATTAAATAATGAAATCTTTGTTAAGTTTTGTAAATTTGAATACTATAATACTAATAAAAATAAAAATATTAAAATTATGAAATATAATCTAAATAAAATTCCAATTAAAGGAAATATTTTAATTGTCGATCATGGACACAATATTTCTGGAAATGGAAAACCTTATGCTTCTAAAATACTAGAATCACCAACATGGCTTGAAATTTGTAAAATTGCTAATGATTTAATAAATACAACTGGTACTTATTTTTTCAAATATCTTCATGATATTTGTGTTGTTCAAGATTTAGGAAATATTAAAATATGTTGTCTTGGTATGGGAGGTACAGATTCCGATCACAAAATGCTTAGAATATAATAATATAATAAATTAAATTTTTTAATAGAATTGTTCTATTAAAAAAATATTTGATATTTAACGCGCACCCGAATAGGGTGCGCGTTATTAAAATCCAAAAATCTTTGAAAACGATTTTACACTATGATACTATGAGGGGGACTTATAAAGAATTAAAAACAAAAATGTTTGATGTAAAAATAAACATTCCAACATAAATAGCAACGGAGTTATACTTAAATGAAAAATATGAAGCGGGGGGTAAACTTTTAATATGTAGTGTAGATAAGCATATAAAACATATCTGTGTTGATCCGCCTTGATTTTATAAAATATTAAATGAAATATAGGACTTGTAATATTTAACTTTGTATAATTATACGAACTCATTATTAATAAAAAAATGCAAAAAATTTGCAAAATATCTGTGTTGTACAGACATCCAGAATGGTGGCCACCTCTCACTTTTTTTAATTTTTTTATTTTTTATTTTTTGAACTGGTTGTCTGTACAACAGAGATATTTTTTTTACCTAAGCACTGTGACGTGGTGGGTTAGACAGGTATTTATTTGTAGAATTTAAAGTCAGAGGTGGACATTATATACGTCAGCCTTGGAACAAGACTGAGGTAGATACAAATCAAGGTGACAACGTAGGCCGCACCACGTGACAACCTACATTCGCATGTAAATCACCAATCGCCCGAAGCGCTACAATTGCCGGCTTTATAATGCCCCCCACATAATTTCAAATCCTACTACGAGAACAAACACAGTAGGAACAAATCTGCTGCAGTCAGATTCGAACCTAATATGTTCAGTCTCAAAACACACGCCTTAACCCACCGCTCCACAATGCTTAGGCATGTAATGTATACTATGTAACACTATTTAAATAAAATTAAACTAGTATAATTATACCACGCTGTATACTTCACACTGTATACATCACACTGTATACTTCACATTGTATAGTAGTCAGCTGATAACATTCCACAACAGGATGTTAAAAAATAATCAGTCGAGTTACATATTATTATTAAAACTAGGTCATTACACTTTAATTATTATTATTCGAATCATGGAATTCCTCTTGTATTAATTTACGTAGTTTGTTTAGTGAAAGTTTAATTTCATTATAATATAAATATATTTTTTTTAACATCGAATTATTAAAACATACATATGAGTACATCAACGACTCGTTAACGTAAAAAAACGACTCGTTAACGTAAAAAAAGACTCGTAAACGTAAAAAAAAACGACTCGTTAACGTAAAAAAACGACTCGTTAACATAAAAAACGACTCGTTAACGTAAAAAACGACTCGTTAACTCGTTATTTTTTAATAGAAATATTTCTATTAAAAAAAATTATGATATTTAAATAAATTTTTTATAATTTTCAATAAATTCTAAACATAAATGACCACATATAGGTGGATCATTATAGTATTGAAATTGGGAAACAGTACAAAAAAGATTATCTTTACCTAAATATATTAAAAGTTCTTTTGGTGGCTCGCCAACTATATGACCAAATGGATCAAAATATATTTTAAATGTATTGTTTATTTTTTCCATGCAACCCAATGAGAACCATTTTGAGTAGAATCATTTAAATTAAATACTCCACATTCATTTTCCCATGATGTTTTAGGTAATTCATTTAACATAAAACACCCTCTATAATTTTTTATTTTATTTCCAAAATAATTTATATCTATATTACTCAATGGATCAATTTTTACATTATTTTGTTTAATCCAAAACCGTGTATAAATACCTTCAAATTTTTCAATATTATTTCTAAATGTTGTTATTTCAAATTTATTCATTTTTTCAATTTTTTTTTCAATATTTTTTTTTTTTCAAGCCAGAACCTTGTGATCTAATTTTTTCCATCTCTGTATTATGTCGAATTGTTTCTTCTTCCAATTTTTTTTTATGTTTAGCATCAGTTATTGCTGTATAAACTGCACTTGCACCTGCAGCCAAAGCACTTACGCCTTCAATCACAGCAATAGCTATTGGTAAAAATCCACCTTTTTTAATTTGAACATGTTTAAGTTCTAATCTTGATCTGGTATTATTTTTTTTAGCGTTTTTTAATTTTCTTATTTGTTCTGGCTCAAGAATAAATTTATGTTTTCCACTATCAATTTGATTATTTTCAATTAGAATTGATACATCTTTATTATTTTTATGAGCTTCCAATATTTTATTAAATTGTTTTTTATTTAAATTTAGATTCATTTTATAATACAAAAAAAATAAATTAAATTAAATTCATTCCAAATCGTCTTTTAACATTCATTACATTTGCTGTAAAAATGGCTGCAGTTTTTTCACCTATAGAACTATGAGGATCATAAAATCTTTCCATTGCTTTTTGTTCTAAAATTTTATCAGCAATATGTCTTGTTTTAGTATCTTTATTATCTTTATAAAAATAATCATGTTCTCTCGCAGCTTCATCTAATTTGTTTATAGGTTTTTTATTTTTTTCTAACTTTGTTCCCGGTCCTAAATAATTATAACCAGGCCAATGTATTTGAGGTAAACTTGAACAATTCAAAAGAAAATTAACAATTCCTGAACCTGTAATAATTTTCTTTGGTAAACATGAAACATATGATGATAAATAATCTGCACCAATAATAGGTATATCAATTAATTTTTCCATTTCTCTAATACAAATATTAAGAATATCAAGTTTTTCATCATGGTAAATATTATTTCCTGTACTTTCTTCAATTGATATATAATGTATACGTTTAATTATTTTTTCTTTTGATATATTTTTCACATCATTTGGTAAACAAGTTACATATTTTAGTAAATATTCAATACCTTCAGGAGTATCAATATGGTTTTCCATAATTATTTTAAACAAATGAAGAATACCAAGTTTTTCGTTTTTAAAATTATTATTTCCAGCTCTTTCCTCTGCAGAAATAAACTGTAAATTATCTATAACTTGGTTTACATTACTAATATAACGATATTCAATACGATTTTCTGTGTATTTCTTTAAACCCTCCCCTATTTGATTATCTTCAGCTAATATTTCATTATTTTCTTTCTTTTCCATAATTTCATTATCATCATTATTTTCTTTCTTTTTATTAATTTTTTTATTATTTTTTTTATTATCAGTAGTTTCTTTCTTTTTATTATCCGTAGTTTCTTCATCATTTTCATTCGTTTTAATTCCATTCATTTCTCTCCAAATGTTTTTAATCATATCATTATATTTTTCACCACGACTTGATTTAGCTCTTTTCGTTGAAGGATCATTGTTTTGATATATAGAATTAGTTTCAATTAATATATTTTTATAAATATTAAAATCATCATCTGTATAAAATTTCGGATTGGTAGTATCTACATGAGTTAATAATCTCCACAAACCTAGAGTTCCTGTATATGTTTTTCCATTTAAAATTATATTATCATTTTCAAAATTTATTTTATCTTTTCCAATCATATGAATATCATCTTCTTTATTATAATATATTCCAAAAGAATTAGTATCTTTTACAGTTGGTAAATATCTTGTCGAAATAGCACCTAAGTTTATAACATTTTTAGGTAATGGAGAATTACTTGTTGATTTTTGACTAGAATATTTTGGAGTTCCAAAAGTCTCTTCTGAACTTGTTAATCTTTTTAATTCTGGATTTCTAGGTTGATAATAATAGGGTTTATTTAATTTTTGAATGTCTCCTTCAGTTTTAATAGCAACATCTTTAACTGCATTCATTGTTGTATTAACATTTGTTAATGCGTTTATTATTGGTCCAAACTTTTTTTGTTGTTCTTCAATTACATGTTTTTGTTTTACAACTGTATTTCTAAATCTACCCTGTAAATCTTTTTTAAGATTAATTATTTTATTTACATCTGTAGATTTTAATTGTTTTTTTTCTTTTTTAATATTATCTTCATCTTCACCTTCATCATCTTTTTTTATAATACCTAACAGTCTCTTTTTCATTAGGTTTTAATAATACATCTTTAAACCTATTTTGTAATTTTTTTTTCTTATTAATTATTGTCTGAATCTTTACATCTGATGTGTTTTTTAAATTATTTCCTACCTTGGAATTGTTTTGTGTTTGATCTTCAAATGTAACATTTTTTTTAATTTTTTTTTTTAATTTTTTTTGAATTTGTTTGATATCCATTTATTATACAAAATTAAATTAAAACATAATCATTCATCGATATATAAAATCTTATTACCTTTATTGTCATAGATTAAATTTTTTATCAAGTCTATTGTTATGAAACCATATGTTTTTATTTTACTTTTTTTATCATATTTTTTACAATAAGTTCTATTAATTTCTTTAAATTTTTCTAAAGGTACATCTTCACTAATCAAATCGGACCATATTTTTTCAATATAATAATTTGATTGATTAAAAACAATTAAAACATTCAAATTATTTCTTATTGTTTTTATATCTACTGAAGTATAACTTTGTGTTAAATAAATAACACTAATATTCTTTGATCTTGATCTTATAAAATATTCAATTATCATGTCTTGTTTTTCTTTTAGAAAATCATCAAAAATCACTAAACTATTTTCTTCACAATCATCTACAGATATTATTTCATCATTAGAAAAATGTGTGTTTATAGAAGGTATATCATCAAATATTTTTTTAATATATTTATAGACTGGTTCATCAATATTTTTTGTAAAAATACATAGATTTAAATAAGGAATCCAATAATTTATAATCAGATTATACAACAAGTTTGTTTTACCACAACCAGATGGTCCTATAATTAAAACACGTGAAGGTAATTCAAATAAAGATTTTTTTTTTATTTTCATCTTCAATAAAAAATTTTACTTTTACTTTATCCATTTATTTAAAAAAATATATATATTTGGTAATATAAATAAGAAAATGGAAAATATTTTAAATAAATATGATAATTATATAATAAATAGCCAATATGAAAGTTATATACCTCAAATCACAACAGAATTAAATAAACCAAACCGAAATACAATAGTTATAGTAGATGGTAAAGATAAATTTCTGAATGTTAAAAATTCAAAACTTTATTGATTACTTGAATATGTACAAGAAGATGGTACTAAATATCCAGCAAAATCTAATGTTATGTTATCTGATAATGGTGGAGCATTTTCGTTTCAAAAAATTACAATTAAATTAAATAATAAAATTATAGATGAAAGTGAGAATACTGGAAGACTAAGTACAGTAAAAGGTTATATGAGTTATGCTGTTGATGGAAATGGTCCTACACAAAATTCAGGATTTCAATCTACATCTGAAGGAGGAGGAAGTGTTGAGCTCATCATTCCTTTATCACACTTAGGTTTAGGGTCAATGAAAGATATAAAACAAATTTACAATGCTAGATTTGAAATAATTTTTACAAGAAACACTGATGATGATGCATTGATTCTAGAAACAAACACTGAAGCTACAGCAGAGTCAAAAAATGTTAAAGCAAAACGTGGTAAAGTTAATATTTTAGAATTAAAAGTTCAAATGCAAAATATAGAATATGATGAAATAACAAAAATTCAAATAGTTGATGAATTAATTAAGAAACCGTTTATTTTAGATTTTAAAAAATGGCAATGTATTGAAATCAGAAATCTTACTGGAAAAAATATAAGATACGATTTATCATCTAATTATCGAAATAATAAACATCCATTTTTTGGTGTTGTTTATTTTCAAAAAAATAAACTAGACAATCAAGATAGTAATGCTGCTTTTTTTGATGATTGTAATGTTGTAAATTATTCTTTTAAAGTTAATGGAAAAAAATATCCTAATGAATTGCAAAATCTTGATTTTAATGATATGAAATTTTGTCAAGCATATGAAGATCATATGAGTTATAAAAAAACCTATTATAAATCACATGAAGAAAATCCATTAATGTATTTAGATAAACAAATGTTTAAAAAGAGACCATTTTTTGTTGTTAACATGAGTAGACATCAAAGTCAAATTGCGGTCACCAACTGTACACTAATTTTTAAACGTAGATTTCAGTAAAAATTTAACTGAGAACACAATTTGTTATGTTTGTTTAATTTCTAGTGCAGTGTATACGTTTGATATTGAAAGAGGAATAGTTGATGAAAGTTTTTAAAAAAAATCGTTCCATACTTTAATTTTTCAAGATATTTTATCTTGAAAAAAAGTTGCCCTCGGAATTCCGAGGGCAACTTTTCATATTTATTTTTTGATTAGATCAAGAACACCAATAAATTCTTCATCAAAATTAACAATATTACCTTTCAAATCTAAAATATAAATTTTTATCTTTTGAAATCGATTTTTACTCACTGGTCTATATATCATTTTATGAGGTTTAATCAAAGCACTATTAGAATTATATTGAAATAAAAATAAAACTTCATCATAATGAGATAGCTCATCAATATGATGTGTAATAGATTCTTCAATTATATTACAATGTACTTCTAATATTTTGTTGTTATTATTTAATGATGAATTTTCTCCATAATGTGTATGTATTGTATCATTCAATCCTAAACTTAAATTTAAATCTTTATCAAATGAAAAATTATCTTTTGTTGTTATTTTAATGTAATCACCATTATTTTCCAACTTCATAATCGAATTGAATAAGATATTTAAATGCTCAATTGAATAATTTCCTTTTAATAATGTTTTACTATTTTCATTAGAAATAATACCATTTATTTCTTTTAAGAAACCTTGAGTGTAAAATTGTGGAGTTTTTATTCCTATTACTGTATAAGCAATATCTGGTGCTGTATACACAACACCTAATTCAATTTCTTTCCCTTTAGGCCATGTTTTATTAATAGGGATTAATTTTTTTATAAAATTAAAGCCTAAACAATTTGATAAATATTCATCAAACCACAGACCAATTGAAGCAGTTATTTTTAATAAATTTTTATTTATTTCAAGATTTATTTTAGGAAAATTTTCCACAAATTTAGTTCCGAATGAATTAAATAAATTTTCAATTTCACCTATTGAATAAATACCAATAAATATTGTACCTAGTGGGATTTGACCATTTCGACCTAATCTAAATTCACATTCTTTTTCAATATTTATGTAATATTCACCATCAATAGGAAAATACATTTTTTTCTCACTTGTCATTGAAAAATCTATATTACCATTAAAACCTAAATATTTTTTTAATTTTTCATCTAATTTATAATAACAAGGAGATTTGATTGTAATTCTATTAGTTTCATCAGAAAATGATATAATAAGTGGTTCTATTTCTTTGTTCAATTGTTCAATACTATATCTACCTGTTTTTATATGTATTATATTCTGTTTAATTGTTATACAACACTCTGATTCAATATTAATAAAATTGTTGCCTTTCAAAACTAATGAATAGAGACCTAAAAAATGATCACTATCATTATTGTGAATAGGTTTGTTTAAATGAATACAACCCTTTTTAACTTTTATAAATACCATTTATAAAAGTAAATTAATTTTTTTATTTAAAATCAAAATCATGTCTTGTTTTCCCATTCTTTAAAATTTTTTCACAATTATAAATAAGATTCAATTTTGTTTCCGAACATGTATTATACCGTGTTATTTTGTTTTCTGTAAATTCATTTGTATATCTTTCTGGTAAATTTAACATATATTCATCGTTTAATACAACACTTATTCTTTTTCCAAACTTTGTATCAATCATTATGAACTTATTTACTTTGTATGGTTTTCCTTGTTCCAAATCATTAAATTTTATAAATGTATATCCATTGTTCATTTTATTTAAAGCATCTTTAAAGTTTTCCATTTCCATTTCTTATTTATATTAGAAAATATATTTTTTTTTTATTTTCAATAATTTTTTTTAAAAATTTTCTATTTAAAAAATTTTTTTCAATATAAATATAAAAAATGAACGAAACTATATATTGTCTTAAATGTAAAATTCAAACAAAAAATATTAATGCAAATAAAATTGAAACAGTTAATGGTAGATGGAGAATTTCATCAATATGTTTTAAATGTAACACAAATAAAAGTAAATTTATAAAAAATCCTACAATTGGACATAATATTTCCAATAAAAAATTAAATGACCCAGATAAAATGATATTAGCTAAAGAACTTCATAAACCAGTTAGAAAAAAAATTTCCTAAACGAAGAATAATTACTAAAGGTATTGATTATTTATGGGCTGCTGATTTAGTTATAATGAGAAATTATTTTGATGAAAATGAGGGTTATTCTTATATAATAACTGTTATAGATACGTTTTCAAAATTTTCTTGGGCTTTAGAACTCAAAAAGAAAGATGGAATTAATGTTTCAGAAACATTTCAAAAAATAATAAAACAAGCTATATCACAAAATCATCAAGCACCAAAATTACTCCACGCAGATAAAGGTTTGGAATTTGAAAATAAACATTTTAAAAAAGTTTTGCAAGAATATGGAATTAAAATGTATCACACCCAAAATGAAGAAAAATCGTCAATTATTGAAAGATTTAACAGAACATTAAACAGTAAAATGAGATTACATTTTGAAGTTACAAATTCTAAAAAATGGATTAAAATTTTAAAAAGTTTAATATATAAATATAATTTCAAAGACATACATCGATCTATTGGTATGAGACCTTGTGAAGTAAATAAATCTAACGAAGATGATGTTTTTCATAAATTATTTTCTACAAAAAACAAACCTAAACCAAAAATTAAATTTAGTGTAGGTGATAGAGTAAGAATAACAGCTTCTAAAAAAACATTTGGTAATAAATATAGTAATAATTGGACAAAAGAAATATTTATAGTTAATGAAATTTTATACACAAATCCTATTACTTATAAAATTATAGATTTAAACAATGAAGAGATTATAGGGAGTTTTTATAACCAAGAGTTACAAAAAACAACATTTTAAATGATATTTTTTAATAGAAATTATTCTATTAAAAAATTGAATGTAAAAAAAAAATAATATTTTCTATAATAAAGAATGGAAGGATTAAATAAAATTGAATCTTTAGTTAAAGAAATTGATATCAATAATAAATTGGATGTATTAAATAAAAAAATATATCCTGCTAAAACTTGTGATAAATGTAATTTAACTAACAATTGGTTCCAAAAGTTGGTCTGCTCATTTGAAATCTATTCGACATCAAAAAAATGATATAGATCAAACAATTTTACCTTGTAGAGTTAATACAAAATATAATGGTGTACCAATTAATCAATATAGACTAAAAAATTTTAATTTTTTGAAAGTGATGCGAAATGAAATAAAAAAAAGTATACAAAAAAAAAATAATAAATGTTATGTGAAATTTTGTGCTTTTGAATACTATGAATATTCTGAGAGTATTAAATATAATCTAAATAAAATTCCAATTGATGGAAATATTTTCATTATTAGTCAAGGAGATGATGGTTTTGGAAATGGAAAGCCTTATGTTTCTAAACTATTACATTCACCAACTTGGTTAGAACTTTGTAAAATAGCTAATGAGCAAATTATTACAACAGGTGATTATACTCACCATTTTCTAGATGATATTAAGTTTATTCAAGATTTAGGAAATATTAAAATGTGTGAATTTAGTATGGGATCTTAATATTATTTAAATATTATTTTTAATAAAAATTATTTTTATTAAAATATTGAATGTAAAAAAAAAAATAATATTCTATATAATAAAGAATGGAAAATAAAAAAATTGAATCTTTAGTTAAAGGAAATGTTAACAATAATAAAATGGTTAACAAAACTTGTGAAAAATGTAACTTAACAGTTAGTTACAAAAATTGGTCTAGACATTTGAAATCTATTCGACATCAAAACAATGATCCAGATCAAACAATTATACCTCGATTTAGACGAACATACAGAGGTACAACAACAACAAATGTAAGAACAAGACAAGAGAGCATACAAAGACCTGCAGATAAAACTTGTGATATTTGTAAGATAACTGTTAAATACAACAGTTGGTCTAAAACATTTGCAGTCTATTCATCATCACAAATAATGGTATAAGACCAATAAAAGAGAGAATATCCAAACCACATAGAGTTTTCAATTTTAATGAAAATATATTTGAAAAGAACAACACGATTAGACCTGTTTTAAAAAAAAAAGAAACAGCATTTGAAAGTAGATTAGAAACTTATATTATTAAAAATAATATGGGTATTAAAGATATACAAACATTTTTAAATCGTTTAAATAAACCAGTAATAGGACGACTTAAACATTTATTAAAGAAACAAAATTAAAAGTTAATATTATGTTTATTGCTATATATAAGAGAGGTAAAAATAAAAAAAATATGGAATATGAGGAAAAACATTTTAAAACAGCAAATAAAATTTTAACAAAAAATTCTAACTTAAATGAATTTTATACAAATGCAAAAATTAAAATTTTAAAAGAAGAAGATGATTTTATAATGAAAGAATCTGATTGGAGACTTCATCAAATTTTAAGTTTGGGAATAAAATATAAATAAATATGTTCCTTTTAAGGGTTCTTCATATATTGAATTACCTAAAAACATTGGAGATAAACATGCTATTATAAATGTTAAAAATGAAGATGATAAATGTTTTCTTTGGGCAATACTCTCAGCTTTACATCCTGCTAAAAAAGATGGACAAAGAGTTACAAAATATAAAAAATGGGAAAATGAATATGATGATGTAATTAAAAAATCTAAAATAGAATTTCCAGTAAGTACCAAAGATGTTCCAAAATTTGTTAAATTAATTAACAATTTATCTGTTAATATTTACTACCTAGAAGAAAAAAGTAAAAATAAGCATATAATTGTACCATTAGAAGTAACTATAAATGAAAAAACAAATCATATAGATTTGATGTATTTAAGAGAGGATAATGAGAATAAAGGTCATTATTGTTGGATTAAGGATTTATGGAAACTTTGTGGAAGTCAAATGACAAAAGATGGTCATAAAAGAAAAATATGTAAAATGTGTTTAAATAGTTTTTGATACAGAAAATAAGTTAAATGAACATAAACATTATTGTGCTAATAATAAAGCTGCTAAAATAGTTCTACCAAAACCCTATAATAAAACTTTAGTATTTGAAAAATATAATAATTCCTTAAGAGTACCTTTTGTGGTTTTTGCTGACTATGAATGTACTCTTAAACCAATATATACTTGTCAACCAAATGATACAGAGTCTTTTACTAATTGTTATCAGAAACATATACCCAATAATTTTTGTTATTATATTAAATATAGTAATGGTGATTATAAACCTCCTGTAACATATTCTGGTCCCAAACGTAGCTCAAGTATTTTATGAATGTATGAAAAATGAAGAAATAAGTATTTCTGAAATATATGATAAAATAGTTCCTATGAAATCATTGAATGCAGAACAATTAAATAATTATTATAATAAATCTAATAAATGTCATATTTGTGAAAGATATTTAAGTGAAATACCTCCAATGTTAGAGAAAAAATTTAAAATATATAAAAACACTATTGAATATTATAAAAATACTGATGATGTTAAAAAATTAAAATTGCATGAAGATAAACTTAAAATAATTAAAGACACTATTAAATATTATAAAAATACTGATGATGTTAAGGAATTAAAATTGTATAAAAATATACTTAAAAATATGATTAAAGACACTATCGAATATTATAAAAATACTGATGATGTTAAAAAATTAAAATTGCATGAAGATGATCTTAAAATAATTAAAGACGATATTGAATCTTATAAAAATACTGATGATGTTTAAAAAATTTAAATTGTATGAAGATAAACTTAAAAACGAAATAGAAAATAAAAATAAAAATATGAGAAAAGTTTCGGGATCATGACCACTTAACTGGAGAATATAGAGGAGCAGCACATTCTATCTGTAATCTTAACTACCAAAATCCACGTTTTATTCCAATTGTTTTTCATAATCTTTCAGGTTATGATGCCCATCTATTTATAAAAGAATTTGGGAACGATAATGAACAAATAAAAATGCTCGCAAATAATGAGGAAAAATATATTTCTTTTTCAAAAATTATACCACGTGTAGTTACTAGGAATGGCAAAGACATAAAAATATCTACAGAATTAAGATTTATAGATTCATTCAAATTTTTACCCAGTTCTTTAGACAAGTTAACAAATAATTTAAGAAATGATTCGAAATTAAATTTAAAAAATAAATTTAAAGAACTTAGTAAATATTTTCCTGAAGAACATTTAGATTTAGTTACTAGAAAGTTAGCTTAAAGTTACCTAACCTATGAGTATATGGATTGTGAAGAAAAATTTAATGAAACATGTTTACCTCCAATTGAAAAATTTTATAGTTCTCTCATTGATAAAAATATAACTAAAGAGGAATATGAAAACTCACAGAAAATTTGGAAAGTGTTTAATATACAAAATATGCGTGAATTCACTAGTTTATATAATAAGATCGATGTTTTATTATTAACAGACATAATAGAAAATTTTAGAGATATTTCTTTAAAAAATTATAAATTAGATCCTATGTGGTATTTTACAACACCAGGATTTGCATGGGATTGTATGTTAAGAATGACAAATGTAAAATTAGATTTATTAACAGATATAGATCAAATATTGTTGTTTGAAAATGGAATCAGAGGTGGTTTATCTCAATGTAGTCAAAGATATTCAAAAGCAAATAATAAATATATGGGAGATAAATTTAAAAAAAAAGAGGAATCAATATTTTTAGAATACTTGGATGCAAATAATCTTTACGGTTGGGCAATGAGTAAATATTTACCTACTGGAGATTTCAAATGGGTTGATAATCTAAATGATTTTGATGTAATGAATATTTCTGACAAATCATCTAAAGGTTATATTTTAGAAGTCGATTTAACTTATCCTGAAGAACTTCATGATCTACATTCAGATTTCCCTTTAGCACCGGAAAGACATTTTGATGACAAACAACTCCCAAAATTATTAACAACTTTGTATGATAAGAAAAAATATATTATACATTATGAAACACTAAAATTATATATTAAATTAGGTTTAAAAATAGAGAAAATTCACAGAGTTTTAGAATTTAGTCAATCTCCTTGGTTAAAAGTTTATATTGATTTTAATACTAATCTTAGATCAGAAGCTAAGAATGATTTTGAAAAAGAATTTTTCAAATTAATGAATAATAGTGTTTATGGACGTACTATGATGAATATTCGAAATCATGTTGATATAAGATTATGTTCTAATGCACTCCAAGTAGAAAAATTAATTGCAAAACCAAATTTTGATCGAAGAACAATTTTTACTGAAAATTTAGCTGCAGTACATATGAAAAAATGTGAAATAACTTTCAATCAACCAATATATGTAGGAATGAGTATTTTAGATTTATCTAAAATGTTAATGTATGATTTTTATTATAATATAATTAAACAAAAATATGGAAATAGAGTTAGATTGTTATATACAGATACAGATTCACTTATATTAGAAATAAAAACTAATGATTTTTATCAAGATATGAAAATTATGTTAGATCATTTTGACACTTCAGATTATCCAAAAGATAATATTTATGGTTTACCTTTAGTTAACAAAAAAGTCTTAGGCAAGTTTAAAGATGAATTAAATGGAAAAATTATGACTGAATTTATAGGTTTAAGATCCAAATTATATTCACATCGAATCTTAGATTCTGAAAAAGAAATTAAAAAAGCTAAAGGTGTTAAAAAAAATGTTGTGGAAAATAAAATATGTTTTAATGATTTTGAAAATTGCTTACTACTAAAAAAATCAAAATATGTTAAACAAAATTTATTTAGAACTAAGAAACATGATATTTTTACTGTAGAACAAAACAAAAAAGCTTTAAGTGTTTATGATGATAAAAGATTTATTTTAGAAAATGGTATTGATACATTAGCTTGGGGACATTATAAAACAAAAATAGACAGAAATGATTTTGTAGACCATCTCAATACACTAATTAGAAATCAAAATCAAAAAGATTAGAAAAAATATATAATAATAACGTGTGCCCCATTTGGGTGAGTGTTAAATATAAATTTCTTTTTAATACATTTTTGCATTTAGATTTTTATTTTTAATATAACAATTATATTAAAAAATATTTTAATTATTATTGCATTTATATTTTCTTAAAAATATTTTGGGGGATCATGGCATTTCAATTTTTAATTATTAATAACATAAGTTTTGCGAAAAATATTTTAATTATTATTGCATTTCGATTTTTATTTTTAATAATTAAGTTTTGCGGAAAATATTTTAATTATTATTGCATTTCGATTTTCTGATCTTTTTACACATTGTTTTCTTTGTGATCTTTTATTGATATAATATGGACTGCGCCAGGAATGGTATATATATACTACTTGTAGGTACTTACATTGATTTCTTCATCGGCTGAATTTTGTACACTGTTGTGAACCCCTGTCTGTATGCTATACACAGTATGATATATAGTAATAGTATAATATAGAATAGTGTGTAAGCATATTAATATGTGAACAGGCAGAGTCACACGGGCTAAGGGAATTCGCTGTGTGGACAGTTTTGAGCCTACCGTGTCTCGCTGTCTGTATTAGAGTCAGTGTAGTACTGTCAGACCATCGAGCAGAACCTCTGTTAATCTTTTAAGTCTAATTATTTAAATCTAAGTATTCTGTACAACTGATTATATTAATAAAGTATTAGTGATAACTCCTACACCACGTATTTCTTAGCGAACAAACTCGGTTTTGGAGACGTC
This sequence comes from Metopolophium dirhodum, assembly GCF_019925205.1. NCBI lineage: Eukaryota > Metazoa > Arthropoda > Insecta > Hemiptera > Aphididae > Metopolophium > Metopolophium dirhodum. The sequence continues at coordinate 213,025 of NW_026869950.1, forward strand.
CATAACAACACTCATGTCGGACATTATTACTATGCACTCGTATTGTTTAAAATTAACTGATGAAATTCACATTCGGTCTCTTTATTTTATATAAACTAATATCTATGATATATAGTAATAGTCATGTCAATGTCTGTTACACACGGTGTTGGTTATAAATAAAAACTGATATACGCATTGTTTTTAACGATCAACGAATTTATTAAAAGATATTTGGTATTGACTACATACCAGCATAAAATTGTATATTTTATTTGCTTACCATATGTGGTATTGCCTAAACATCGTTTGATGTATCCATCACTTCTACGCACTGCACTATTTTTATTTTTAGTATTTTGTACATCAATGATTATAATTGAAATTTGATCGCATTTTATGTTTACATTAACATATAAGGTGCTAATAATAAAAATAGTGCCGTGCGAATAAGTGATGGATATATCAAACGATTTTTGGCATACAGTTTATAATCTGCTTTTTCATGTTACTTATAAATAGGGGGTTCATTAGATAAATAATAATAATACTCAACAAGCAAGCTGGTAAGCAAGAAGGTCGCATACAGCGAGCAGAATATTTCATTGTAAGTTAATTCATTATAAAATTTTGATTTTCAAAATATAATCATTTTATTAATTTTTAGCAGAGATGATACCTGACGACGACAACCTCAATAATATAATTAGTCATATACCGCCGATCACAATACAACATAATATTGCAAAATATCCATTTACTCACAGTGAACGTGAAGTTTATGAATATTTTCGGCAGTTGGTTTCAGCTTTTGTCGTGAGGGAAGTTCGATATTCATTTGATAATAATTTTATCGATATATTTTGCTCATTTGAATGTGCCAATTATATCAATCAGGCGTATTTTGAGACAAATCTTATAAATTTAATTTTCAAAGCGTTCCATGTTATGTTCAAGGATATAAACGTAATGAATTATGACAACAGATGTTTTAAATATAATGATCAAAATTTAATGAAAAAAAAAATAAAATTAATTTTAGTATTAAATATTTTAATTTTTTGGAAAAAAAAGTGGGCTTAATTTGAATTGTATTGATTACCCAATTAATCAAATAAAAAAAATTGAAAAAATTAATAACATCCGTTAATGTTTATAGTTGTGATGATAAAAATCAAATTTACCCACTTCACATAAATAATATCGAAAAATCCGATCATTGTGATTTGTTTTTTTTTTCTCAAATGTACCAACAACACATTATTGTTACATAAGTAATTTTTCACGACTGATTAGATCACAAAGAACAAAACACGAAAGTAAAATAATTATTTGCAAGCGATGTTTTACGACTTTTAATGTTAAACCAAATAAAAACAAGCCATGGGGGCAGCATGGTCTTGATAGACATAAAGTAATCTGTCAAAAACATAAACTTTGTAAGCCTGTAATGCTTGATCCACATGATGACAAATTTATATATTTTAATAAATATAATCGGGCCGACCGAATTCCTATAGTAATTTATGCCGATTTTGAATGCTTTTTAAAACCCGCTAATAATATCATAACGGTCAATACTAAAAACACCCATTATCATAAGCCCATGAGTTATGGGCTATATGTTAAAATTGATTACAGCATCGTTCCAAAAAAATTAGTAAAACAATTTCAAATTCCTAAAAATCCAATAATTTATAGAGGCAAAAATGCATCAAAGCATTTTATGTTAACTATAATTGATATTTCTACCAAAATTTATTATCTATATAATACTAATAAATCAATGCATAAATTATCAAAAAAGGAAGAAAGTCAATATATTAATTCGAAAAAATGTGAACTATGTTTAAGATCATTTAATAATGAAACCGTATTTAAAGTTAGAGACCACTCACATCTTACAGGGAAATATTTAAGAGCTTTATGCTTAAATTGTAATTTTTCGGCCCAAAACCCCTCATTTGTACCAGTATATTTCCAAAATTTTTCGTATGACGGTCATTTTATTGTACGCACCTTAGGCTGTAATGATAATGACATACGCATTATTCCAAACTCGGGTGAAAAATATTTGACATTTACACTCAACCAAAAATCATTAGTAAAATTAATAATATACATTTATCGTTTTTTAACACTATACGTTTGTTAAAATAATAATAATTGTATCGTATTTACAAAAGCATTATTGAATGTGTTAACGATATACTTAAAATAAAAATCTTCGTTCGTTCAATTTAATAAGTAATCATATTATGAATGAACAGAATAAGTTTATTAAATTAATAAACAAATTATTGTTTTGATAATAGAATGTTTAAATAGTACAAAATAAATTTAACGAAGTAACTATTCATGCATGTAATTTCATCAATGGTGTGTTTAATTCAACTATAATATATTATTTAATTTTAATAGTGGGTTTACGTTGTTGTGAACCCCTGTCTGTATGCTATACACAGCATGATATATAGTAATAGTATAATATAGAATAGTGTGTAAGCATATTAATATGTGAACAGGCAGTCACACGGACTAAGGGAATTCGCTGTGTGGACAGTTTTGAGCCCGAGCGAGCCCCTACCGTGTCTCGCTGTCTGTATAAGAGTTAGTGTAGTACTGTCAGACCATCGAGCAGAACCTCTGTTAATCTTTTAAGTCTAATTATTTAAATCTAAGTATTCTGTACAACTGATTATATTAATAAAGTATTAGTGATAACTCCTACACCACGTATTTCTTATTAGCGAACAAACTCGGTTTTGGAGACGTCCATAACAACGTATTTAAAAATAATTTTCCATTTCTCGTTATCACCAGGTTTTCCATGTATAAACATATATTGTTAGAATACAATTATAAATAGAACTAATAAACATTATAATATAATATGTTTATCAAATCAATGAACAAATTGTTGTTTTGATTAAAGTATGTTCAAAATGTCAAATGATACCTAACCTCTTTCACAATAACGAAAATTAATAATTGCAATCATTTTTAATCCAAACTTACATTGGTGAATGGTGATTGATCGATATTGCTCTAATACTTACGATATGCATGAACGCGTGCGATTTCTAATAATAACAAACATTCAGAAATAGATCGGTCTGTCCTAATTGCCGACGCATGCGTTGAATTCACGATATCGCAACGCAGTCGCAGGTTTGAAATACAAAATAGTTTGTTTTTCGCCGCATACGACATGCGTCGTCGCAACCAATAGTATATTTGTTTTGATTACTTAAGTTGTTTTTTATTAATTAATCACATTTTTAATGGCTATGTCGTACACAGATATTGAAAAAACAGAAATGTTGATTTCTGAAATCCAAAAACACACTGTTTTGTGGAATAAAAAAAATAAGAAATATAGAGATAGGCTCATAACAGGCAAGGCATGGGCAGAAGTGTCAAAAGTCACAGGAATAACTGGTAAGTATATAATTTAACTTTTTTCAAACTTAATTTAATACAATGAACCTATAAAATATATATTATGTATACATTTTTTATAATATAATTTTGTCAATGAAATAAAAAATGAATAATAATCAGTGTTGGTCTTGTCTTTGTTATAAAATAAAAATAGTTTGAAATTATATTTTGTTCTGCTTAAAATATTGTACAAATGTATTTCATATCTCTAAAACGGATTGAGATGTTCTATTAGTAAATCTGCCGCCTCGAATACTATCCAAATAATTTGTACTTGATATTTCATTTTCAGTTTCTATAGTTTTTAAATCCACCTGATTTTTTTAAAGATCAATAATCACATTATGTTAAATACAAATAGCTTTGACGATATGGTCAGCATTTTCGATTTTCGTTTCAATTGATTTTTGCAGAATACGAAATTTTGATGCCGCTATGCCAAATGCGCATTCAACTGTCATTCTAGCTCTGGATAATCTATAATTATAATACGATTTGTCCTCGTCACCTAATTGTTTTTTTCGGAAATGGTTTTAACAAATGTTCTCGCAAAGGAAAAGCTTCATCACCTATAAATACAAACGGTGCCATATTTGTTGTATTCGGAAGTAATTTCGTGTTAGGCACTTTTAATGTTCCTTTTTCAATATGATGGTATATTTTTGAATTATGTAAAACACCACCATCACTATCCTTACCATATGCTCCAATATCAATCATCATAAATCGGTAGTCGGCATCAATAATAGCCAATAGAACGATTGAAAAAAATTGTTTGTAGTTATAATACATACTGCCAGAGTTATTTTGACATTTTACTCGTATATGCTTTCCATCAATGCTACCTATACAGTTCGGAAAGTTCCACTTATTGTAAAATGCATCTGCAGTATTTTCAAAATCTGTAATAGATGGTCTTCGCATGTGTACGTGACGTAGTATAGTCCAAATTGCCTGACAAACTTCAATAACAATATAACTAACACTGGTTTTAGAAACTCTGAAACTCATAGCAATTTGTCTGAACGCAATTCCAGTGGCTAGATATCTATGAAATAAAATATTTAACTATGATTAAAGTTTATTACGATTATATTTTCGTAATATATACATAAATGTGGTTATAAAAATTAATAATAAATATAATAATAATAATATTATGTTCAACGACAACACGAAATATTTCAATAGCATGAATTTGCATTTAATTTGAGTTTTTTTCCTGCTTATTATACGTATTTAAAAAAAAAAAATTTAATTGTAACTCTTTTTAGTTATTATAAAGTTATTTAGTATACTATATGTTAATTTATATAGGCAATGAAGCAAATAAAAGGTGGAGAAACTTAAGAGATCAGTTCAATAAAGAACTTAAAAAAGTAAAAAACCGAAATCAGGATCGTCACAAGATGGCCTAGAAAAATATCACGGGAAATGGTCGTATTTTGTGTCTATGCAATTTTTGAAAGACGTCGAGACTCCTAGAAATACGTCGGGTACATTTTCCGATGATTGTGACGAGGATACTGAGTTAGGACATTTAGACGAACAAAAATCAGATTCAAACGAAGATCAAGAAAATGAGGACGATCTCGACAAGGAAATGACACATAGTTTTGAAGTTATGGATCCATTATTACCTCAAACTGAAGCACAGACTAACTTCACACAATCTGGAAGAAATTCGCCTATTTCTGAGTTAAACATCTCAACAATTAAATCGAGTGGACAAAAAAAAATGAAAAAACAACAGGATGAAATGTGTTTTGAACAACAATTACTACAACTTAAAAACAAAAATTGAAGCTTTTATAGACTCATCAAAGAATGCAGTAAAAGATGACGAGGACATGTATTTCTTAAAATCCATTCATCCTTATTTCGGTAACATGACTCCACTACAAAAATTGAGAGTAAGGACACAAATCCAAGAAGTGATTATGAGAGAATTATCTACACCATCATCTCAACCTATGAATAACAATAATTTAACTTATCCTTATCAAACATTTCCAATACATGTGCAACCTATACAATAATCACAACCTATGCCATTCCAACCTATTAATCATCCTATGCAGTCTTTAGCGACAGAACAGACTTTATCATTACAATCAGATCATCCACCAAATTATAATTAATTAGTTTTTAATAATATGGTAATATTATTAATATGTTTTAAATACTTTTTATTTACATACCTAAATTATTACTTAATGTTCATGAGTTTCACAAACAGTATTATTCTTTTTTTTTATATTATTTATTAGATACCTACCTACAGTAATAATTATTATTTTTAATTTTTAAATACATAGGTGAGCTACCTATATCTGTCGAGGTATTAAACTATTTAAAGTAACATATTTTTTATTTTATATTATCAAATGATATTATATTTAATAACTACCAAGGTAGGTAGATTTTTTATTTTGACTTTTATAAAAGCAGATTATTAATATGATTTTAATGTTTTCAATAAAATAACCATTTTTAAGATACCATTCAATGATATGTGTATATTTATGAAGGTAATTTTTTTTTCTGTCATCACCTTTTAGGACAGTAAAAATCATTAGATTTTCTGCAACAGTATCTTTTCTGGAAGGAAATTGAATTTAATTGGTACTTTAGGGGTCAAAAGTAGAGATGGAGAATTTACGTAAAAAAAAAATATCGGTAAATTTACCATTAATGTGGTAAAAATGGTAAAATAGCTAAATCTTAGAGCCATTGTTATTTTTTACTATTAGACATTAGTAAATACGATTTGTATTAGGTACTAATGTTGTATAACTACTTGTTAAATCTAGTTCTTTCTAATAATAACAATAATTAACAAAAAATGTATCTGAAATTATATATAATTTATATATAATAAATTGTTCTGTATTAGACATTAGTAATTAGTACATTTTATGAAATATGAATACTTAATTATTCATATTACAATTAATAAATAATTTAAATTAAACTTAGCTATCAAAATTTACATAACCTTTATTTCTTTTTAAGTCAAAACATTTATATTTAAACTTAACTAAATAATAGTATATTATCAATATCACATTATCTGCCTTCTTGGTATCTGAGATCTGCCTATATAAAATGTTTCCTAATTACCTACTGATATTTAATGTTCTAGTATATAAATGGGGTGACAGAATATTGATACTATAGTCTATAACAAACTATATAAACAATAACAAGTATATCAATATTACAAATGATTATATCACAGTATCAGTTGATAAAAAAGATATCTCTTTACGATTCAGGCTAGGCGTTTTTGATTTAATTTGATCAGAGGGGCCACACAACATTTTTTTTTGGTAAAAAATAATTTTCCGGTAAAAAAAATTGGTAAAATTTACGTAAATTTTTTTACCGGTAAAAATTTACTTGGTAAATTTACAGCACTTACATCTCTAGTCAAAAGGGTCATTTCCCAGTAGTTTTCAAAAACGCAGTGAAAAACAAAAGAAAAATTAAGAAAACACGGAATTATTTTGTAGTTAAAAATTTATAAAATGTTCAAATTTTATAGCTAAGAATTTAAAATTTAAAACAATGTTCCGCGTAAATAGGTTATAATATATAAATTACTTTATACACAATAATATCATCAAATATACTTTGTAATATCATAGGTAGACTGACTGACCGTCTTCGCTCAGAATCGTTTTTCTTATACAATACAATTATCATTGAATTCAAATTTAACAATATCCATTACAGTAACCCACTTGTAAGCTACTGTACAGCAGAGCGACAACCATTTGCCCATCTTTTTTTTTATTAGAGTTACACCAAAAACTAAAATCGACTAAAATTAATCTTCAATAGAAGTACTTAATTTGATTACCATAATCATGAGAATGTCAATAATTTGACATCTGTTGCCTATGTAATATTTACCTAATAGTAATCAACAGTCGTTCTTCAACAGAGATTGGATCTTGAAAATTTGTGTACTCTCTTTGACAAAGTGGTGTTATATGTTGAGAAATGTAGTCAAATGTGTCTGTAGTCATTCTAGTGTATGCACGAAACATTATTTTATCTCTTCGTAATTGTGGATACAGTTGATGGAATTCTCCAAATATAAATCGATCTTTATAAATCACATTTGGAGAAGATCTCTTGGACTTTTTCCTCATTTTAAGTAATTTATACTTCAGATAAATATTTTCTATTAAGAGTAAGCTTCGTTGATCTTGAATTAACGACATAATAGTAAATTACAGTTATATTCACAAACAGAAATCTGAGTATTAATTAACTTGACACGTTGATAACACTATACGTCTTCTCAGCACGATATTTCAGTTGTAACTAAGTAAAAATCGTAAGCGTTTTCTCGCGTATTTGAATGCGTCAATTTTGCCATGCTTGCGGGAACTAGAATCAGGTGCGGTGCGGTCAAATATCGCACCGTCTACTCGCATTGCGTGCACGCACCAGCTACGTGTGTGAAGTTGGGGGACCAAAGCTAGGGGACTAATTCTCGGACGACTAAGTGATAAGACACCTTGTACGTTTTGTTGCATTTCATATAAGTTCAGGGGTGCCATAGTATTGCACCGAAACCGTCAAATAGATGTCGCCCTATGTCACACAGTAATTGTAAATTGTTTTAAAAGTTATTTTAAAATAATGGAAAGTTAGGTTATAAATTCAAAATTCCTCTAAAGACTATACAATCTAACACACATTGTTCTGTTTATCTTTACATTAGCTAATAAGAGTTTAAACATGTCATTTATCTTGAATTATTTAAAACATCACTTTTTGCGGAAACAGGTATGTATAAACTACTGTCTATTGTACCGAATAGTTTAACCATTGTTTGGAAATGTAAGTCTTTTATTCATTATGTGATGAGTAGTTACCTGAGGCACTAATTACTGTATTATGATTTTTCCGTCGTATGTTTACATCACAGTTTATAGAACCATATTTATTGTAAATACATTAATACATGGTATTAATACATTTATTTGTAATTTAATATAAGAATGTAATGCTTAAGAACTATTCAACTATGTACAGTGACGCATTTAGACATTTTGCACCCCTGTGCAAAACAAATTAAGAGGCCTAAACCACGGGAAATATGGGAGACATACCTCTTAAATTGTTTTTCCTCAAAAAACAACACATCCTTAATAGTTTTATACAATTTTGTATGTATCAGTAAGTATTATATTACCAAGATGTTTTTTGCATACTACATGAAGATCATTTATCCATTGTACATTAATATTTCATTGAATAATTACTAATAACAGTTACTTTTTAAATGATTATTGGATACTGTAAAATATGATGAGTAACTTTATAGCTTATAGAAATGTATATTTTTTAATTGAGTTTCAGCATGAATAGCGGATTAAAATGCATATGCTGTTACAAAATTAATTTGATTACAAGAATAATTCATTTATCCATACATTTACTGGTCAAAGCATTATGATCTATGACAAGAAATCATCGTTGAATCTGTTATTAAACACAATACTGTTGTATCCTTTTCACATTTTAGATTTAATACATACGATTATAAAATCATGAATCAAATTTATATTGTTCAAGGCAACACATTTTATAAAATGTTATTATTATTAAAGCATATTACTTAGAATGGTAATTACTAGGGCTCAGATTTTTATGTATTTATATAACCAAAGTAGGTATTTATACAACAAAAATATGTGCTAAAGAATTCAAAATATGTATTATCAAAAAAAATAATTATAATTAATAATGTAACCAAACTAGTCTAAAGTAACCTAACCAGACGAGTGTTGTAGACTGGAATTTAGTATGGAGGGAGAGGTTTCATAATAGTTCAATTTTACTTGATAAATAAATAAATACATTTATATACTTATTTATATGTTTGAAAAAGTGTTACTTGTCAGTACAGACGTGGTTATTTTTTTAGAATGAATAAATTATGAAATTAACTTAGATTATGTTTGTTTGAAAATATGAACTAATTATCATAGCATACTGATCTACACTTAATATATTTGACATTATTGTATCTGTTTGTAATAATTAATAATCAACTTTATTTAATATTTGTATGCTTAAATTATTTTAATTGTAATAACTATGTCTGCTATTGTCACAGTATTCACAAGCTGAATGGCGAATTAAAATAGGAGTGTATAATTTTTGAATATAATATATTTTTGTAATTTTAAAAATTAAAACCTATCTATTTTATATTTTTCAGGTGTTGTGATCCTGCTTTTTCCAAACGATTTCCGCACAGCAGCCTTACCTTATTTACAGCAGCATCACATCAACTCTCATAATAGTTGTAGTTAGTATTAGTGGTAGTTTTAGTTTTAGCTATAGTTGTAATAAAAAAAAAAAAAACAGGGTTCTCCCACCCCCCCTAAAAAAAAAAAAAAAATAGTTGCAGCTGTAGTTTAAAAGAAAATAGTTGTTTTAGTTTTAGCTGTAGTTTAAAAAAAAGAAAATAACCCAAAAAAAGTAGTCGTAGTCGTAGTCTTTATTAAAAATAAAAATAAATTGTAGTTTTAGTTTTAGCTGTAGTTGAAAAAAAAACCCAAAAAAAAACCCAAAAAAAAGTAGAAAAAAAAAATCCAAAAAAAAGTATTTTCAGTGGTAGTTGTAGTTAACAAAAAAAAAAGTAGTTCTAAGTATAGTTGTAGTTGTAGTTTTAGTTATAATATTAGTTGTCGAAGAGGGTAAACTCAGACAACAAAAAGTGCCGACGAATTGTTGTTAATTCCGACACGAAATAGTCGAAGAGGGTAAACTCAGACAGCAAAAAGTGCCGACGAATTGTTGTTAATTCCGACATGAAATAGTCGAAGAGGGTAAACTCAGACAGCAAAAAGTGCCGACGAATTGTTGTTAATTCCGACACGAAATAGTCGAAGAGGGTAAACTCAGACAGCAAAAAGTGCCGACGAATTGTTGTTAATTCCGACACAAAATAGTCGAAGAGGTTAAACTCAGACAGCAAAAAGTGCCGACGAATTGTTGTTAATTCCGACACAAAATAGTCGAAGAGGGTAAACTCAGACAGCAAAAAGTCGTAGAGGTCTTCCTCAGGCAGATAAAAGTGGGAATAAATTTGTAATTCAGACACAAAAAAAAATTATTTATAAGCTTTAAAATGAGTTTAGAAAAAAAATTGGATGAGGTAGCTCATTATATTAAGACTCAATATCCAAATTTAAATTTTGGAAATGTCTCAGTTTCTGACAGTTGTGTAATTAATATTTGCAATATCATCTTTAATAAAGAAAATGATAATAGTTTAAAAAAATCAATTGCAAATGCTATCAATAGAAAAACTTCAACTCTTCATAAACGTATTGAAAGTAAGAACAATGTTGATTTATGTGATGGGTCAGAAATGAATAGTACAATAATAAAATGTATTGAAAATTGTAACTATACGTCTAGTGATTTCTTAAATTACAATAGTATAATTCTAAATGCCATATGTAAACACATTAAAGTAGCTGCAAATCATGTCAACCGTACTAAAGTGTATAGGAAATTTAAAAAACACTTTGATAATATGTCTTTGTGTAATCCATCAGATAACACAAACAATATAAATTCAAATAGTGTTTATTTTAATGAAAATTCTGGTATTGAAAATTGCATTTCATATTCTGATCACACAGAGCCTGAACTTGTGCATAAAGACCACGTTTCACTTGAATACACAAGTGTATCGCCCCAAAGTGATTGCAGTTGGATGATAAGAAATCCACTAATACCTTGTAGTACTCCAATTCTACCACAAAGCATAAGGGTTGAATCTGATTTTGTCACACCGAGTAAATTGGAATGCAGAAAAAATGTTGGACTTGTGCCAAGTCCCCTTAAAAATGCCTATTTTAAGAAAACCCCAGTTAAGGCTGGTGTTGTGCTGCCTTTGGAAACAAAAAATTGTTTTCCAAAACCATACGATAGCGACGAATGTCCGTTTTTTGAAGGAATTTTCACATTTTCGTGTGAAGAGTGGTCTCTTTTGTTATATACACATATTAATGGTAAAAAACTTTTGGAAAAGACTAAATATCCTATTATGTTTAGGAAGCGCATAAGAACTGTGAACAATACATGCGTTGTTAATGCAAAAAGGGTTAGATATTTTAAAAATCATTGCAATGTGTACATGTATTGTAGCCATGAGGGTTGTAAACTTTTTAGAATTTAAGTCCAGCCTCAAAACGGAAAGTTTGTGGCGAAAGTATATAGTTCTGGTTTAAATTACCATCACAATCCAGATGACAATGGTCTCACGAACCACGTAAAAGGATTTCAGCGAGACTTGTACATAGAAGCGCTGAAAAAGACTAAAGCGTTTTCTTTCAGGTCGGACGCTGTTGACATGGCATCACCCACTCAGTTGAATTGTGGTAATTTGCAAGGCATTAAATCAGATGACGTCGTCAGAAAAATCAGATCAGAGGCCTTAAGTGCTTATGATTATGATAAAGATGATTTTCATGACATTGTATTGATGTGTAATGACAAAGAAAACAACTTTGTAAAACATGTCGGCATACCGTCTGTTCACTGTTATAGTAACGAGCAGTTGGACATACTAAAAAATCTGATTAAAAAACAAAAACCAGTAACTGGGTATTTGGATGCAACTGGTACAGTGGTCAGGAAAATTGACAAGAACAGCAAAAGGGTTCTGTACTATGTTCTAGTTGTTAATGTCCCATTACCTAGAAACTCAAGTGTCACGTGTCCCGTTGTTGAAATGATTAGTTCAGCCCACGACATTGTTGCGATTTCACAATGGCTGAACGCTTTTAAAGCATTCGTTTTGAAACACAAACTGACTTGGCCAGTATTCACAAATATAGTGACAGATTTCAGTTATGCCCAAATGAATGCTTTGTGTATAGGATGGAATGGTTTTACTTCCATATTCGACTACCTTAACTGGTGTTACAGAGTATTGGTTGATAACCACGACGGATCTAATGTCACCATCATAAATATATGTGCAAATCATTACACAAAAATTATAGTAAACCATGTCTACACATATTTTCAATTTGAGAAAAACCATTGTAAGACTGTAGAAAAAACCAAAAGAAATCATGTTATTGATTGGATATGTATACTTTTTAACACAACCAGTTTGACAGATGTTGAACAATGGTTCAAAATATTTTCAGTAATACTGTTGTCACCTTATGGTACAGCAGACACAAAAAATGCCATTACTACAATGAGAGCCAAGTGTAATGATATATACCAATTCCCAAATGAATCGAACAACGAAGGTGAGGATCACTTGGAGGAAATAAATAAATTTCTATGCGAATCCAACACGAGTAATTCCATGATGTTCTGTAGATTTCAGTCAATCAAAGAACAGGTTAAATCTGAAGTCTTAAATTGGTCTGTAAATATTGAAAATATAAGCATTAATTAATATTATGATGAATCATATTTACACGAGTTTATTGCAAAGTGTGTACCTTTCTTAGCACTGTGGACGCCTATTATGAATAATAAAATCAACAATGGCATTGAAATCCGCCAGAGTAATGCTACCGTTGAATCTTGGTTTAAAACAGTCAAACAAGACATACTAGAAGGCGACCGTAGGTTTAAATGCGGCCGGTTTTTAAAACTTATGAGACAACGTGTGACGAATGTACACAAACAAATGAAATACAATATTAGAAAAGGAAATTGCACTCGTGCGCTTGATTTTGACAGTAAGTCTAAACAGAGTACAACTAAAGAAAATGGAAAAAGAAAAATTTCAGAATTGTCTAGCCTTAACCATTTAGACGAAACAGAAAGTTGGGGAAAAAAAGAAAAACAACACAAACATCTCCAACACACCAACTACCGTCCTTTCAAAGCACTGTCGTTAAAAATCCCAAAGTCTTCGACCATTACGGCAGATAAAAATAACATTTCGCCCAAAATGGTCGATGGTATCAAAAGCGTTGTGGTTATAGAATGTGACAATGAAACTAGGTTCACTGTTGATGAGCCAATTAACAACGACATGGTTGTACATGATTTGAGTAAGCCATTGGACGATATTTTTTTAATGAAATCGGTTTCGACACCTGGCAGTCTTAAATCTCCGTTTCAACGATCAGTGCAATCTATAGATTTACACAAAAATATGCTACCTAAAGATTTGACATACTACAAACGAATGGCAGAGAATAATAATTATATAGTTGGAACTTATAGTTACATATTTGATAAAGAACAAAATTGTGACATCTTGACCGACCTTTACTTCCAAGATTTTGATACATTGTCCGGGGAAGAATGGTTGTGTAACTTTGTTGTAGACATCTGTTTGATGTCATATGCTAAAAAGCTGGATTTAAAAAACACACACATTTTATCAGTCAACCGTGCAAGATCGCTGTTGGAAAAAAGAGAAATTGGTGAAGTGCATAACAAAATTACTTTTACTCAGGACAGTACGGTTATTCTACCATGGTTACTTAATACTCGTCACTTTATAGTAGTTATTATAAATTTCAAAACCAAAGAGTGTTACATCATGGATCCATTTAATCCATATGACACAGAAAGTCGATTAGCAATAGCTCGTTTCAAACAGGTATGTAAAATGTTGAAATCAGATGTAATGTACGGTTGCGACAGACAACAATGTCCACCGTTATCACATATTCTATGCCCTTTAAAAAACGTTCCACAACAAAAAGATTCATTTAATTGTGGAATTTATTTAATATACTACGCATTTAAAATCATGGACAGTTCTGAGTTCAGTTTAGACTTTAATCCTCAAACGTACAGAGAATATTTAAAAAATTATCTCTTAAAAAATTCTGAAGACATGACAAACGTATGCTTATACTGTAGCCAACATTCAAATAAGCACCGATGTCTCCCCGAAGATGACTGTGTAGAATGGGTGTCATGTTCTGTGTGTTGCCGCTGGATAGCGATAAATTGCATCCCTAAAAAAGACAGAATTGATAATTATGAAATCAATGATTTCTACTGTTTTTTCTGTCAGAAATGAAGAAATGAAAATATATAGAAATTATTAGACTATAGAGTAAAGCACGCTACAAATTGCATATCAAAATTATAATTAAATTATTTGAGTTACTTTTTTATGAACATTTTCATTACATCTTAATTATTGAGATGTTAAAAACATTACCCAAGTCACAATAAGATAAATAATAGATAATGACAAATGTCTGGTACAGTATGTCTCAATACGTTATATAAGTAGGTATGTGTAAATTACTTTACACAGAAAGGTTAGGTAACAAAAGATAAGTTAAACCTAGTGGTAACAGTAATTTCATCACAATCATCTGACATAGCTTAAACACAATTTGTAACCACACCAGTAATGCATTTAATATATTATCTGACTTTTAATTCAATTTATTCATGCATAACTGACAGTCCGCAGTCTGGTTCAAAGTGGGACGGCATTTAGTGTTTTACTTAGTAATCTATTATAACAAATGTCTTTTGTGTGTGAATGTAAAATAAAAACACTTAAGAAATTATGAAATATTCAAACAATATCTATAAAAAAGAAGTTATTTGTATGTAATAATATATTTAAAACAACAGGTAATGCACCTATCTAATAAGATTATTATCACAGATTTTGGATAACTTTATATTTCTTGCATTCTAAGAAAATGTTCTACACAACACATAGGTACCAAGTGTAGTATTATAATATGTAAAAAAAAATTTACACGGTTTTGTCAAAATGCTATTGAGATTGTTTCTAGGAATTAATGAAAAAATATATATATACAGAGTAAATTAAGAAATAACCACAAAAAGATACCAGATTTAATTAATTTTATTAGCTGTTTCAAACTAGTCTTGTTACAGTAACTTGTAAAATAAGTTAATTCCAACACTCATTTACATAAGTATGCAAATCACTAGACATAATTTTAAAACACAATTTGTAACCACACCAGTTCGTGCTTTTATTTAATTTATTCATGCATAACTGACAGTCCGCAGTCTGATATTTCAAGTGGGACGGCAATAAGTGTTTTGATTTGTTTGATTTATATTGAATGTTTAAAAATATACTCACTAGACATTTCAACAACGATCAATCCAATATAAAAGGTACAATCAATATGGTAATCATAATTGTTGACATCTCCAAAATACATTTTTGATGAAGTTACAATTCTGAAATAAAAATGTGATTAGAACAATTTGTGGAAATTTGTTAAATAGATAATCCTAATCAGTAATTAAAAAGATAAATTTAGTTACCTTAGGTGTCTGTCTATTAAGACCTAAAGTCAGTCTTGTAAAGAATACTTTAATTTTGTATTCTGAATACATATTCGAATAAATGAGAATTAAAATATTCAGAATAAGTATTTAAATACTTCTTAAAAAATATATTCAGAATACATATTCGAATACTTTTTTTCAGTACTAGTTTTTGTCAGTTTTTGAATGGTTGGTAACATTTATTAATTAATAATTAAAAATACATTGTAATCATAAGTTTTGACTGCAAAATAGACTCACATTTTATCCTTGATTTATGAGAAGTAGATTGTTAACGCTAATTGTTTCATATAATTTGTGTACCTGTCCACAAGGGTTTCTCGCGTTGCACATTGTTTGAGATTGTACTACTGGGTGACAGTAAATGTTTTTCACACAGCGAGATAAAATTGAGTTTCTTTCTCATTCTTCAATTGTTGGCGTACAAAACGTTTCTGGGTATTTCTTCATACCAAACTGAAGAATCTAAATCATATTTATATAATTTTAGTAATCATATAAAAAAATTGTTTGATTAAATCTTACAAGGACTTATGAAACCCAAAGGAGAATCTAAA
Organism: Metopolophium dirhodum; assembly: GCF_019925205.1. Classification (NCBI taxonomy): domain Eukaryota; kingdom Metazoa; phylum Arthropoda; class Insecta; order Hemiptera; family Aphididae; genus Metopolophium; species Metopolophium dirhodum. Next base: position 229,326 of record NW_026869950.1, read on the forward strand.
TATCTAGATTTTTCACTAGGAAGTTATGTTGATGTTCTAGGAGAAAAAGTGTAGTCAATACTATCATGTATTCCTATACAATATTTAAAAATATTATATTAAATAATTATTATAAATTGATCTCTATGAAAAATATTCAAAATCATAATGACTTACTAGGTAAACAAGTTAATGGAAGAGCTGAAATGTCTGGAGTGTTATTGGGAATTGTACGTAGATTTCATTAAAATATTCAGTTTTATGAATATTCAAGTAGTTATCCAGGACTCCAATTACTTTCAAAAAATAATACAAATTTAAAAAAATAACATAAAAAAACTTTCTTTATCAATAATCTTGGTTTATTAAACGTTGATAACAAATTATTAAAAATAATTGTGGTTAAGGTTAGGGACGGTTACCAATTTAAATATTGTACATACAACAACTATTGATGTTATGTCAAGGTGTATTGATAAGGTGTCGTCACTCTGAACCCCTATCCGTATAAACTCTTGATTGAAATTTTTACCACAGTTCCTATAGACACCAGAGCGCGCTTCCTGTCCTATGAAGGCCTAATTTTTCATACTGTTAAATGCAAAATGCCTTAAAACTATGAATTCAAATGTTATTTTTTTTGGAGTTAGCATCTAATAATTTTAATTTACATTTGTATTTTTGTTTTAAATATTTTTTATCAAGTAGACATCAATTATAAAATATTATGATGTATAATTTAGTCAATTTTTCTATTCCATACTTCAATGAACTCCTGTTACAAATAGTATCAATATATAAATAAAACATTGATTTATGTAAATTTGTATTGTTTGTATATATATTATATTTGATGTTGAAAATAATTTAATCTGCATAAATAAATGTAATAGAATATATATTAAACTGTCTATAAAAACAACTAAAAAGTATTACCTCTGAAGGCTTAAATAATGAAATTAATTTTATCTTCTCAGTTTCATTTTTTTTAGAAGCGTAACCAGTCCTGCAACCAGGCACAAAGCATTTGTTTGGCATTTTAAAATAAAAATAAAAATACTAGAAGACAGATGTGTTTTCAGCTTTGTGAATGCAATGCGAAGGTTGAATGAATAAGGTTTAGGGTAAAATTATTGTTTTGACAGCTAAATAGGCATAAGATTCCGAGTTGTATAGAGTTTAAGCATGCTTGTACATGCTTGTACATGCTTGTACATGTTTGACTTTAATTTTTGAATATGTATATAATACATATTATATATATTTAGATATACTACAGTTTAATCTAGGACAGTGCTTCTCATTTTTTTTTTGTCGTGTGATCCCCTAAATTTAATGTAAAACTGTCAAGGCCCCTTAATCAAATCAAATTATTTTTTCTTGATTATATACAAAAATTACATGTACCTACTATTTCACACAGATAAATTATTAAAATTATAGTAAATTAATGTTTTTAGTATACTTTTTTCTTAAAGCCTAAAGAAAATAGTTTAAATAAAATAGCCATGCCTCCAGCTTGAGAAGCACTGATATATGATGACCTTATAAATCTATCAAGCATTTAGCATATATTTTGGTATCCCCAGGATCTCTGTTAATGTACATATTATCTTAGAGAGGCCTAATTTTCAGTGATCTGACAGCGTACTCATTTATACCTTCCCCCAGACCAACAAACCATATTGAAATATTTGTTGGATTAATCAGTGTATTTGTCATGGTACTGGAGGCAAACATTATAATAATATATATTTAAAACCCAATACTATGATTATCGGCAGAAAGGCTTAGCAGTATTACAATAAATAGTTAGTACTAGCAAAATTCAACGATTATAATTTTGTTATATTAATCATATCCGGATGGTAACTCAAGTGTTAATACCTGACAGCTATTCAACTGTACGTGGGATCACTACAGTATTCTCATTATATTTTTGTTACTACATTTATATGATTAATACATACATTGTATTAACTAAATAATTATAGTTAACATAAGTTTTATTAACAAGTTTTAAGTTTTATTAATAAATCGTTCATTTATGCCATATTATGTATAATTTGTTAACTTCAGTTTGTTTCTTTTTGTTCTTGCTGTTGTTCTCCCTGCTGTTGTTCTTCCTGCTGTTGTTCTCCCTGCTGCTCCTGAGCAGCCAGGGCAGCTTCTTCTTGTAGTTTTTTGGCATACGCGATAGCTGCTTCGGCAGCAGAAGCTGCCCTGGCTGCTCGAGCGGCAGCGTCAGCGACCGGGTCTCTGGTGGCGGCGGCATCCACGGCACGACATTGGGCGGCGGTATGGCCCCGCTTGAAACAAACGGGGCATTCTAGAAAATCAAAGGAATCGAAATTAAAACATATTATCCATGATAAAATATTAATTTGTTTTTTAATTTAGACAATTTCAGAAACATTAATCATTTCATTCCTTTAGATTGGGAGACATAAAACATATTTTAAACAAAATGTTATAATGTACGAAGATCAATGTAACTAGATAATTAAATAACATCACTGTTTAATTTATAATAATAAACATGAAATAAAAAATCAATATTTTAACTTTGTGTGAAACCAAAACAAAGTTAATGCAACCAAAGTACATACAGGAACATTTTGAATAAGTTATTTTGTATAGGTCTACTAAAAAAATGGATAGTTAACAGATAGATAAAACCTCCTTTCCCCGAATACAGTGATACGTATAAATTATATAAAAGATTATGGTTATTAGTTCAAAATTCAAATCAATTAATTAGCTACTTAGTAAATATTGAATACCTAAGTATTAAAGAAAAAATTATTTACACATGTTTTAGGCATTGTGAAGGTGGTGTATTACATGTAAAATTGACGTATTGATGCATCTCAATATAAATTTTCCGTACATAGAACTAGACTATAAAAAGGTGGATAAGTGGATGTCACTCTGCTGTACAGTAGGTTACAAGTGGGTCACTGTAATGGATGGTGTTAAATTTGAATTCAATGATATAATATCATTGTATAAAAAAAACGTCAGCCTATGATATTACAAAGTATATTTGATGATATTATTGTGAATAAAGTAATTTATATATAACCTATTTACGCGGAGCCTTGTTTTAAATTTTAAATCCTTAGCCATAAAAGTTAAACATTTTATACATTTTTAACTAACTACAAAATAATTAATAAATTATAAATTTGATAAAAAAATATTGTGCCTATGTATTTTCAATATTTTTCAACTGCTATTAGAATGATATATCAGGAGCCTTATATTAAAATTTCACGCTTTTTTACCCAACAAATAAAATTTTATTGGTATTTATAGAAAAAAAAAATAAAAAAATTGAAAACTGACAATGTCCGTAAACATTTAAAAAAGTTATATTTTCAAAATTTTATCGTGTATAGAAAATGCTAATATAAACATTCAGTCAAAATTTCATGTCCCTACGGTCATTTGTTTTAGAGTTACACCAAAAACCACAATCGATTTTCTCGAAAACAGATTTTGCGTAAAAATTCCCGTTTTCCTTAATTTTTCTTTTGTTTTTCACGTCACTTTTGAAAACTACTGGGAAATTTTTACTTTTGACCCCCCCAAAGTACCAACTAGATTCACTTTCCTATCAGAAAAATTACTGTTGAAGAAAATCCAAGCACATTTACTGTCCTAAAAGGTGATGACAGACACAAAAATAAAAAATAAAAAAAAACCACACATCATTGTAAAATCAATACATTTATCGCTTCGCTCAGAATCTAAAACTATTAGTTGGTATTATATGATAATATATTATATACTTACTATTCCTGTTGGGAGTCTTACCGCCGCCCGCGCCACCACGACCGCCTCTGCCGCCACCACCACGGCCCCCACCACCACGACGACCGCCGCCGCCACCACCATTACCGCCGCCATAGTTATAGATATATGTTGTCATCTAAACATAAGTTAAATTATAGGCATAAAGTTTAAATAATAAATGAGACAAAATATTTCAATATTTATATACTTTTTATCAGGGCCTTGCACCCGAATCATTTATTCGGGTTTCGGGTGCTGGATGTATTTGGGTGTTCAAACACCCGAATAAAAATTTTAAACAAATATTTGGGTTTTCAAAACTGTTATTATTCGGGTTAATATTGGTTAATATGGGTGCTGAGAAATCTGGATAAAACAGAACTTTTGATGACCCCCCCCCCCCCAAAAAAAAAAAAAAACAAAGTGTTCATGTTTATGTTATTTATAATAAAATATAAATGTTTTACCCAAATTCGCAACGTTTGTTTTTAACTAAACTAGGTTAATTAATGTACAGTGGTTACCTTTTTCTATGAACTATAAGAAATAAGACAATGGGAAAGTAATTATTTAACTACCTATTCGTTTTATTATAGGCATTAGAGTCCACGTAACTCATTTTTTTTTTACTATATAACATGTCTAAAATCTAAATAGGTACTGGAATTAAATAACATACTAGCATATTTAAAAAAAAAAAATTGTAGGTACTTATTAAAAATATTCAGAAAAATTTTATTTGATAAGCAAACAAAAAACAGTCATCAAAAATCAAAATGTTTACAAGGCTTTCTGTGGTCAAAAAATAGTTAACTTGCTAGAGCCTAATCCCATTTAAAAGTAAATACAAAAACATAATGAATAGGTATATTTTGCAAAATCAACAGTCACAACAGATTGATATTTTAATTTTGCATAATGTTACGTACCTATTATATAACAGAATAGGTATTGATTATTTTGTGATGACTTAAAAATTAAAAAAAATAATCTTTATAAATATTATGAATAATATTATTATACTATAACTAAAAGGTAATATAAAAAATATATAGGTACCTATTCACAAATCGTACGATGAAATAATAATAAAATTGAAAATTGAGTAGGTACGTATAGTGAGAGGCACGTCGTAGACTCGTAAACCGAATGTGATACAAATTACAAATGTACAACTTCCCACATGCCAAGTCGATGGATATAATAAATAATAAAATATTAAAATGTTTAAAATAGATGGCCATACTGACTGTTGAGCCATAGACAAATAAAATAAAATATAAATTATGATTTCGTGATTTAACCTAACCTAACCGAAAAACTGGTAAATAATAAATATAGCCGCGTATTACGATATTCGAGTTACTAAATTAGATATTATAGGACATAGGTAATTCCGCTTTGGAAGTTCGTCGCAAATAATGAAATAACACAAGTTATTATTATAGTTATTAGTGTTTGGTATTTTGGTCACGGCTGTCAATACTTTCAGTTTTGTTGAGACCACGTCTATTTTATATTGCTATTGGCTATATTTGGATTTATTTTAATAATAAAGTAATAAAGTAATAAATTATATCATATAATAGGTATGATAAATAATTAAATACTCAATATTTTAATCAGAATCAATTAAATTATTTAACATTTTAATGGATTTTATTTTCAAGAAATTACCTATGATTGTTTGTTAGATTGTCCCTGTTATTATTATTGTTGAATATTTAACTCCACAAAATCGAACTCACCACAAGAAATACATACGAAATGATATTATGTCGCATGAAGAATGAGAAAAAAAATTATTCGGGATTTCGGGTTAACCCGAATATTTATTCGGGTTTTGGTTAACACGGGTGTTTTGAAAACAGAATCATTCGGGTTATACGGGTTTCGGGTGTTTGATTTTTTAAAGGTGTTTAGGGGTGTTAGGGGTTCGGGTTAAATCGGGTGCAAGGCCCTGCTTTTTATACTTATAAAACAATAATTAATTGAGTAAACTTAAATAAAAAAAAAATGTTCCCATTAAAATTAAAAATTGTTTACATTATTCTTTAGGTATTATACTGTTGTTTTTTTTTTTATATATATACTTAGTTACCCTATTTACAATTAATGTAATAAATTTGAATTTAAATTAACCAAGGAAAATTAAATTTAAAATACAACACTTGCCATAAATTGAAGGAATCTCGAAGCTACAAAATAAAATTATTGAATGCTTAAGAAATATATATATATATAATATTTTAATTTTTAGAAAATGTATTTCGTAAAATTGTATTCTTTTAAAAATCATTATATTTATTTAAAATTTAATCGGTGTATAAAGGTACGTAAAATATTAAATATATCATATTATTATACTAAAGTATTCATAAAATAGTTTTAATTATATTCAACATTGTACTTACGATTTGTGTGTTCAGTTGTATAGGCGTCGTGACCAAAACCAAATTGCAGAATGAATGATGTTCAGGCAAGGGTCAACCTCAACGGCTACGCGGCGGCGGCGGCATAATATAATGTTTATTAATACCGCCTTGCCGCAGTTGAGTGTCTCCTAGTGGCCAACGATCGCACTTAATTTTGACAAATTCCCCATACATGTATTGACTGGTTTTGTGGTTTATCTAGCTATTTTTTTAATTATTTCCGGCCGTCGATCATCGCTTATTGTATATTTTAATATCATATTATATATAATACTAATTATATTTTTTAATTGAATTATTCTTTCTAGCAAGGCAAGGCCCCGTGTCCCGGCGATCTGTTATTACTTATTATTACTGTTATTATTATTCAAAAATAATCCGTTCTAAATAAAAAAATGCAGTACTAAATGTATTACTTGTTAGTTATTACAATGAATACTTGCAGACTGCAGTGGCATAGACCCAGAGTTTTTGATTATGGAGTGGGTGGTGAAGAGGGATGACATAAATGTGATACTGATTTTATTAAGCTTGAAAATGCAATGCAAAAAGGTGTTTTATGCTCAATCGTGTCTCAGTCCTCGATGTACTTTAAATAGCGAATCCGCTCCATAACCCCTTACGAAAATATTGAGTTAAAACAATATTAACATTTAAACAATTTATTTAATTTTCCTTTCCTCGTCTCAAAAAAATTGGTTTAATTCAGGTGAAAATAAATTCCATTTTGCCGACTAAAATCAAATATTGCCGAGTTGTGAGGGGGGGGGGGGGGGGTGTAACACCTCCAATGACCCACCTTAGGTTCGTCTCTGCATATATGCTAATACATTATATTAGCTATACAGCCTATACACGATGTTGCGATTGAAACTGTCGGTCGGTAGTTTCACTAAATTTACGACCGTCGTCCAAATTACTAAAATAATATTTCCATCAAACTAACTACTGTTTATAGATTTTAGATATTGTGGTTTTTAATAACAATAATTTAATAAACAAGGACAACGATTTGATATATTTTCAATAACTTCTTTATGTTTTTATTTTTAGATAATTATAATTTACAACGGCACAACGTCAACCAACACAAATGCAGTGTTCATATACGTATTATATACGAATTATTGAACACAAATACATTTAGAAACATTTACAATGATTAAGAGGGCGCACTAGTAGACAAAATATGGCATAAAAACATTGTTTCGTAATTCCAGGAATACGGCTTATTGAAGCGTTTTACAGTATAAATACCTATTACAAAAATTGTAGAGGAGAATTTTTTCTAGAAACGTAAGAAGCCCGATTTTCGATATTCTTATTAATTAGTAAAATAATTAATTGATAAAAAGTTTAAAAAAACGTGTTAATTTACCATGCGATATTGGACGATTGGAACAAGATATCAAAAATCGGGCTTTTTACGTTTCTAGAAAAAATTCTCCTCTACAATTTTTGTAATAGGTATTTATACTGTAAAACGCTTCAATAAGCCGTATTCCTGGAATTACAAAACCATGTTTTTCGGTAAAAAAACATTTAATTACGCTCGTCATGACATTATAGGCAGCGGCAGCGCTCGATACTAGGTGTTCATACCACCACCCCGCGCGCGATAACAGCAGTACCGCACCATAGGTCAAAACGGGTTTTCTATCGCAGCCGTGCGCCCGTACATAGTTTATAAATAACCCAGATAAGAAAATGATTATTATATTATATTTCATGATAAATATTATTTAATTTTGTTCGGTTTTATATTTTGTATTCGTATCCGAATTTCATACCTACTAATAAAAAACTATACTTTTGTTCTTCAAGTAATACGGCTTATTGAAGCGGTTTACAATAAAACTACCTATTATAAAAATTGTAGAGGAGAACTTTTTTAACAATCGTAAGAAATCCGATTTTTGATATCGTATTTCTATCGTCCAATATCACATGGTAAATTAACAAGGTTTTTACCTGTGGACACTGAGTTATTCGTTTCTAAATTACAACAAAATATCAAAAATCGATGAATAAAAATTCTTTGAAGTTTAAATGCTTATAAAAAAAAATTGTTTCCATGTATTTTTAATATTTATCAACTGCTATTAGAACGATATATCGTGTATAGAAAATGCTAATATAATTATTCAGTGAAATTTTAAAGTATTTTACAGTCATTCGTTTTTTAATTACAACAAAATAAGAAAATCGTTACATGAGAAATAGAGTGAATATCAAATGTTGTACAAATATGAATTTCAAACGATCATAAAAATTTAATTTGACTTTTTTGTAAATATTTTTTTTTTGATAAAGGTAGATAAACTTATGGATAATCTTGTATTACATTTCAAATCTTAGATTTAAAAAGAAAAATTTTTAGAAATTCTCAACTCAAAATAATTTGTTAATTTTCGTGATTTTTCAGTATTTTGTCAATATTTGAACTTTAAATGATTATAAATAAATACTGTGACTAAATATTTTTAATATTTTTCAAATATCATTTAAAAAATGTAGTAGGAGCCTTGTATTAAATTTCAAGCATTTCTACCCAACAAATAAAGTTTTATTGACATTCATATAGAAAAAAAGACTAATAAAATTAGAAACAGAAAATATTCCTAAACAGTTCAAAAGAAATCAAAATATTTCAAAAATTTTATCGTGTATAGAAATAAACTATGCCATTAAAAATGTTATGTATATACGTTCATTTGTTTTAAAGTTACACCAAAAACCAAAATCATTTTTTTCAAAAACAGATTTTGAGTAAAAATTCCCGCTTTTCCTTCATTTTTTTTGTTTTTCACGGCGATTTTGAAAATTACTGGGAAATTTTTACTTTTGACCTGCCAAAGTACCAACTAGATTCACTTTCCTATCAGAAAAGGATACTGTTGAAGAAAATCTAAGCATTTTTACTGTGATAAAAGGTGATGACAGACACAAAAATAAAAAAACACACATCATTGTAAAATCTATACATTCATCGTTCCACTCAGAATCTAAAATAAAATGCCTACCAGAAAGTTGAATTAAATTGTTATGAGTGTTTGAAGCTTACAAAATTCAAAAAAAAAAAAATGTATCACTACAACTTATATGATCTTTGTTACTTAACGGTCCCCTGGGCTGGTCCGACGCATATTACTATGTCCCCGAAAGCCGTGTACACTTTTGAACTATGAACGTCTTATAGAGAATTTTCCTGGCTTTCCGAATATATAGGTTTAATGCGTCGCCACCTTCCGGAACACGGTCGGAAAAATTATAAACGGCACGCCCGCCTGTACCGCGGCTCTACAAAAAAACGGTCCCCTGGGCTGGTCCGACGCATATTACTATGTCCCCGAAAGCCGTGTACACTTTTGAACTATGAACGTCTTATAGAGAATTTTCCTGGCTTTCCGAATATATAGGTTTAATGCGTCGCCACCTTCCGGAACACGGTCGGAAAAATTATAAACGGCACGCCCGCCTGTACCGCGGCTCTACAAAAAAAACGGTCCCCTGGGCTGGTCCGACGCATATTACTATGTCCCCGAAAGCCGTGTACACTTTTGAACTATGAACGTCTTATAGAGAATTTTCCTGGCTTTCCGAATATATAGGTTTAATGCGTCGCCACCTTCCGGAACACGGTCGGAAAAATTATAAACGGCACGCCCGCCTGTACCGCGGCTCTACAAAAAAACGGTCCCCTGGGCTGGTCCGACGCATAATATTACTATGTCCCCGAAAGCCGTGTACACTTTTGAACTAACACGGTGCCCAGTTATAGAGAATTATGAATTTTATGGCGCCATCTTGTGGTTGACGGTAATACAAATGTTGGGTGCCTTGAATATAATAAAACGCAACCGCGCATACAATGACTGTTATCAATAACTGTCCGTGAATTAGTCCCCTATCTTTGGTCCCCCAACTTCACACTCGTCACCAGCTAGGACATAGCGTTATACTAGTCTACAGTCTACACTTTACAACCTAGCTACATAATTACGAGTGCAAATTTGTTGACCTCTATTATTACCAGACGACTTGTAAGAAGTAAGTACCATCATTTACTTTAACATAATCCCAGTTTTGAATATTTTTATTCTGATTTAAATAGGCTATCAATACTGCTTTATACTGGATTAGGTTTAAATTTTGAAAAAAGTAGGTAGGTATCTAGTAAAATACTATTAAATTTACCTACGTATAATATTACATATAGGTACGCCTACTTTATAAACATTTGATTTTGTAAAAAAAATGTATTAATAGTGAATCAAGTTTTTGAATCTATATATTAAATTAAAATACACATATCTAATATATATATATATATAAATAGTAATTACTAATTTGTTAAAACTAATAATAATTAACAATGAATTGTTTTATTTGTAAACAACATATTTCAAAATTCTTCCCACTTCTGGTCCATTACAAAATAATTCATTTATTGAAACCATCTAGTACATATGAATGTACACTAAACCAGTGTACACAATTATTTCAAAACTTAAATAGTTTCAAAAAAACATACAATAAAAAAGCATCCCATCATAAATTCTAATACAACTAATACAAGCAATATTAACAATGATATTAATACTTCTCTAGAACTTCAAAATTGTACAACTCAAAATTTAAATGCAGTTGATAAAATGTCCTGTGAAAATGAATCCATACAAAATAATAATTCTATACCTCAAGAAAATCATTTTAATAATTGTATTCCTCTTGATACAGCTCTTACTTCATTCCAAGATTCTGCTCTTAAATTTACAATATCACTAATCAGTAATAATAATTTTTCTAGAAAAAATGCTGTTGATATTCAAAAAGGTATAGAAGAAAGCTTAATAAAACCATTGGTGAATTTACTTAATGATTTTCTTAAAGATACAATTAAATTGCCTGCAATGCTATCACAATTTAATAAAATTACATCAATATTATCAAATCCATTTGAATGGTGTAATTCTGAATATAAGTTAAATAATTGGTTGTCTGAAAACAACTTGTACGAAGAAGCTCGGCAATTTTCTATTAATAGTGATACCAATTTAGTATATAATTGAAAATGATTCATTATTTCGTAATAATGTAAACTATTCTGAAGATGTCAATAAAAATAATTTTAAAGAGACTGGTATTTATATTGAAGCAATCTTAAATAATATAACTTCCTATCACGTTGTAAAAAACTTTAGTGTAGACATAATGCATGATCTTTTTGAAGGCATTTGTCATTACAACATGTGCCATATAATACATTATTACACAGAGTTGGTTAAAATATTTTCTTTAGAAGAGTTAAATTTTAGGAAACAAAATTTTAACTATGGATGCATTGAAATTGGCAATATTTCTCCTCCTATTAAAACTATTCACTTAAAAAAATTTCATTTAAAAATGTCAGCTCGTGAGATGATGACATTTGTACATTATTTTTCTTTAATAGTTGGTGATTTAATTCCTGAAGATGATGCAGTATGGTTATTTTACTTAAATTTTTTGGAAATAGTTGATACTCTACTCTCAACCCAAATTACTCAAAATTCAATCCTTCTCTTAAAAAATAATATAAAACAACACAACTTTGATTATATATTATTATTTCAAGACAGTTCAAAAACCAAAACATCATTTATTAACACATTATCCAACAATTATTCTAAATTCAGGACCTCCCAAACATTTTTGGTGTTTTAGGTATGAGGCAAAACATAAGGAAATGAAAATATATGCGCATGTGATAACTTCAAGAAAGAATATTTCTTTAACACTAGCAAAAAAATTCCAATACAAATTTATAAATAATATATTAAATAATTATCCTGATGAATGTGTAAAAGAAATGAGACATAAAATCTGTACTTACCACAATCTATTGATACAAAGAAATGTAGGTCTGTCTATTGATGAATTTGATTGCTACTCCCAAGTTGAATTAAAAGGTACAACCTTTAAAGTAGGTTATTTAGTGTCCAATTTTACTAATGAACTTTGTTTGTATGAAATATTAGAAATTGTTTTGGTTAAAATAAATGGTGATATTAAATTTATTGTGAATCAAGTCCAAATTGAAAACTATAATTCTCATTTAAAAGCATACCAGGTTAATAATATTAATAACTTTAAGTATATTTTGAGCCCCAAGAACTGTAGTGGACCACCAATTAATACCAATAAGACATTTAAAGGGGATTCGATGATTCGATTAAAAGAATATTATTAATTGTTAATAATTATTAGTCTTTTTGTTTTGTTAAATTAAGTTTAATACTTATACCTAGTATTACCTACCTACAATTTCGTTAAAATGGAACAACACAGTAACGAGTTATTTGATGTAGACAGTGATGAAAGTATAATAAATGTATTAACAAACATGAATTATAATAGTGTTCACTCATTCCAACACACAAATAATAATTCTACTGACGAATTTCAAATTACCATTGAGCCTTCAGATGATAAATCTAATTATGAGGACAATTTTATGTTAAAAAAACTTCTCACAGATTGGAAACTTGAAATTGTATATCAAAGATGTTTAGGTAAGAACACCTAAAGAGAATAATTATAAATTAACTAGAAACTATAATTAGGTACCTATACTACTGGGTATCCTGAATAACTTAACGATAAAAAAATGATAATATTACTTTGTTTTCAGATCAGGAAATTGATGTTGAAACATTACAGTACATACAAAATCATCATATACCAATGTTATTGGAAGGTTTTAAACTTGGTGTCATGATAAGATTTGAGCATTATGTAAAGAAATATCAAAACCTTTCAAATAATCATAGTGATGTACCAGAAATAAATTCAAAAATTACTACAACAAATGAATTGCCTTGTACTTCAGTTCAACCTGAGGCTTTTTTTAAAAAAAAGGAAACTATTGAACTAGTACAAATGTTATCAAATAATACTCAAGGTTCTTTAATATTTGACTATTTTAAAAACCATAACATGTTAAATGACAGTTGCCGAAATTTACTGATTGAGATTATCATAAGTGATTTGATAAAGAAGGACTTGACTATGACAATAAAATTAGCAAATTATATTGCTGATGCTATTGTTACTGTTTTTCCATCTGAAATAAAGGTAAATATTTCCTTTAAATAAAACTCATAAATTACCTATTATTCCTACATTCACTATGGTTTTTGACACAAATTTTTTAAATGCATTTTGTTAATTCTTCAAACTATAAACCTATATAAAATTATATAGGTAGGTAATTTGTTATATCAATTCTTATTAGATTTATTTTATTTATATAGGATGTTTATTTTATCAAGGACTCAATAAAAAAAAGTCCCAAAGGAAAATTATACAGGGTGTCCCACTGAGATCTGACAAATGAAATAACTATTGTTCTAATTAATATTTTTAAAAAATTTCTTTTAAATATAATTCATAGACTATTGCGCTAAATTTTTAGTATACATTTTTTATTTTTTAATACTGAAAATAAAAAACTTAAAAACTGATAAAAAAAATTTCCAAAATATCCAAAATAGCCAATTTGTAAATCTGATTTTCAGAAAAATTTATATCGTAAAAACATTTATTTAAGTCAAGTGGCTGATTTTTTACCATTTTTTTAAATATCAATATTCTTGTTAAGTAATATACGATCTAGTTTATGTTAGAAACATTATAATTTCAAAAAATATAAATCAATTTCAAATTATTTTATATGAACATTTTGAAATAGGTGCATGTTAAAATCTAACTATTTTTTTTATTGTATTTATCATAATAATAAGTTGTGTACTAGTGTATAAACTATATTAATACAATGATACCCGCAATTATTGATTAAATAATTCATGTGCTTATTACCAGAAATGTATAATACTATTTTTACAATTAATTTTAGCGTTTATACTTTTAATTTTAAATAATCCGTTGGCAGAATACGGTTATTTCAAAACGCAGTAATAGAAAAATAGAAGACGCTTTTAGCGTTTACCGTTCACACTTGCCTGCGGTATTGCGTAATCGCGGTGGCAGACGAGTTATTACCCGTCCATAACCTGTTTAACACTAAAAAAATCGTCCCCACCCATAACCTACACAGTTATACAATATTATTCTATGACACAATAAATATAATGATAATAACAGAATATGTCCAATTTATAAAGACGTTGATTGTTTATTACTGACCACGGACTAAGAATAGAATAAATGGTAAATTATCTTGGGCCGTGTTCTTGATCAATAATATAAGATATTATAATCACAGATTTCTAAAGTTAGTGATTATAATTTATAACCTTAAAATAATAGTGATAAATGATAAGATACCATGTGGTTGTTGGTTGAAAATCTGATAACGCTCGTGTTCTTCATAATTTTTATATGACTGTTAAAACACTTAAAACAAAAAGTTAAACTAAATTTAAATACGCATCTAATTATTTCATTATTTCAATCAAGATGATATTTTTAAGTCATTGTAATTAGTGCGTTTGAATTTTTGTCAACTGGTTTAGTTTACTATACATATCTTTGTGTCTTATTTTAATAAGAGCTTATTTTAATATACTAAATGAAAACAATAATTCACCATTCAGATAATTTTATGAACAATATATAGATGTGAATATTGTAGATATGAATATTGATTTATTAATAAATAAATTACCATGATAAAGCTTACAAGTTTAATTAATTGGTTGTTTTTAATACAATGTGTCATTACAATGACTGAGTATTTATTGTCCGTCAATGACTGTCAAAAAAGTCTTATGTATAAAATGTAAGTATTAATAATTTGATTATACTATATATTTATTAATTATTTTACATACTATTTAAATTAAATTTTTATCTTGTATGTAGTTCCATAAAATATGATCCAATTACTACAAGTAACATAATGTTTGATGTGCCGCAACATACATTGTCAAAAAAAAAAAATCAAATAGAAAGTCTTACCTCAAAATGTAAATATAACTGAATAAGATCTTTACATTCTAATATTAATAGATATTATTAATTAATATTTTATCATTTTATTTTATCTTATAGGTAAAAGTAGCTTTCGAAATGAATTTTGTGATTCAAAATGTATACCTACAACATTGATGATCACACAATATCTTGTCTGTTTAAGTATTAGCATTCATATAGTATGTAGGCTATATACACTACTATACTGTCTCTACAATCCTCTACAGTTTAATGTTTTGGAAAATCATCAATTTATGTACCAATGGATAAATTATATATTTATATTTAAGTTAATAGCATGATTAAATTAATTAAATTATTTAAAAAAAAATGTTATAGGTGTTATAATTAGAATCTTAGGAGTACTGGGAAAAATCAAAAACTTTATAAAGTGCTAAGCAAAGAAAGGTTATTCTGAATTCACAAAATATGAGACTTATGGTCGTAAACTTCTAGGTTATAGAGACCTTTTATTTGGTTCTGAAATATGATAATTTTTCAATAATTTAAAAAAAAAGTTAAATTTATTTCTCCATCAGTAATGAGGTAAATTATAAACAGATAATTAATTTTTTTTTTTTGGAGTAATGACTGAATTTGTTTAGTTACTAAGAGTTTTTAGATTATACACAAATACTCTGCTTAGGTATAAATTCTAAAAGTTTTTAGTTAATTAAGTGAATTTAGTCAGTATTTCAGAAATAAAATTATTTTACTAAATTTATAACTTGACAGCAATCATTGGTGTGCACAGCTGTATACAGTTGACATAGGTTTCCTTCAATACTTAATAAACTATACTGCAATACTAATAAGCATAAGGTATACATTTAGTTTAAAAATAGTTATGATCATGAATATTAGTTGTTTAATGTTCATGAACTGTTTATTTATAATAATTATTACTGTTATATTACAATTATAAAAAAAGTTGATTTTTAAATTAAATGTCTGAGCATGCCTAAAACAGTTACATTATATTTGATGCTTTTTTTAATATAATATGTATATTTTAATATTTTTCTACTGTTTAAAACAATGAAATCAAACAAAAATAATTTCAACCTACAATCTTCTTGATTTGTATATTACAATAATTGAATTATTAAATAAAAGTTAACCATCACAGATATTGAATTGTGCAAGTTTGTTAATGTTGCTGTTAAGATACTTAAAGATAAAGAAATTGATATTTAATAATTATTATAATAGGGTTTTTTATTTAAATTAAAACAAATTATATGTACAACAAACATATATTGTTACGGCCAGCATTTAGGTTGCTGGTAATGAATTTTTTCATTTTTGAACAGACAAGTTTTTCTATAAATGAAATCTTTGATTCAAGTGGCTGTAAATTTTTACATAATTACTCATATTAGATGAGGGGGAATTATGTAAAATTTGTTGCTCCTGAATGTAAATAATTTTAATTTAGTGAAATGTGTTGGATATTTTGTTTATTTGTGTATTTTATTATTTACTAAATTTATTTTTACCAATTTATTTTCATTGTAATCTATTGCAGTTTTATCATTCACCTCAATAGCGGCCAATTTTTGTTTGAGTAATTCCTATAAAAATAACACTTAGCATTTTTTTTTAAATAATTTTTTTACTTGTACTTACAATGTCTTTCTCTAAACCGTCATTTTTTGTTTTGAGTACAGACTATAAAAATACTGTAATTTATAATATTACTGCTATAAGAGTGTATTTATACAATTATAATGTTACACCTATAATTAGGGTTAGGATGTTTATGCACTAAAAAACAGTTAAATATGCATAAAAAAATAAAGAAATGTGAAAAAAATGCAATATAAATATATATGTAGAGATAAATTAAATTATTAATAAAAAATCAACAAATTGTGTCAGTAAAAAAAAAATTAAAAAGAAAATTTGCAAAATCATAAACATCCTAACCTTGTTTTATAAACATACATTTTTTTTCTTTATAAGCCTTTTCTTGAACTTTTAATGTTACCTAATAATATGTTATTGATAATAAATTGTATATCATGTAATTATTTTTTTATTATTTATTCTGCTATAGTTATTTACAATTTCTTCAGCAAGTGACTTATTTTCTGTTTTTCTGTTTTTGCGTATCACATCTTCAGCATAATAATTACTTTCAACATTTTTATTTTTTAAATGTTTGTCTAACGTATGGTATTGCTGTAAATTTGTGTATATACATAAGTGTCTCATTATTATTTTCAGAAAAAAAATAAAATTTCAAAAAAAATAGATATTAATTTCATTATTCACATACCTGACGTAGAGTATCCATTTCATTAATGGCATCTTTAAGTGCAGACTTGAAAATGATGTTTAAATTGAAATTCCTATTTTTTTTAAAAACTGTAATGTATTTATTAGTTGGGTTTTCTATTGAGGCTCTAACAGCCTATGTCTATCTGACTTAAAGATTTTTCTCAAATTTTAACTATAATATAATATAATATATTATATTATATTATAATTAATTTAACGATGCCTGCTATTTTTAGTAATGCAGAGTATTCTGATATGTTGGCTATTTTTTATGAATGTGGTAAAAGTACCCTAAATGCTTCTCGTAAATATTAACAAAAATCAGTGTTCGGAACGTTCACGAAAAAAATGAACTCGTTCACGTTCACGTTCAGTCCTTCAAAAAGGAACTCGTTCACGTTCACGTTCGTGTTTTTTTCAAACGAACGCGTTCACGTTCACGTTTTTTTAAAAAACAAACGCGTTCGTTGGGTCGCGTTCATTTAATTTTTTTTTTATGAATCGTTAGCCTGCCGTGAATTTAAAAATTAAAATCCCATAAACATATACGACTCAAACAATAAATAAAAATACAATTTAGAGCATATAGGGGAAAGTGGGGCAGAACGGGGGGCCATGTGGCAAAACGGGGGCATTTCAATATTTATGTCTTATAATGATCATACTGATTTAAAAACTTAATATATAAATTTCTAGGGCCAACAATATCATATAATAAAAATTTCATGTTCACATATCAATTATCTTATCAGTAATAAATTTAAATCATTACACATGCCTCTTATCAATAGATTGATATAATAAACTGTTATTTTATTTCAAAATATTTTTATGGTTTACTTATTGTACATTTGTATTTTGTACCTATCTTAAATTTGTTTTTGCTGTTTCTATAGCAAATGTTCTTAAGATTATTTTAATAATATTAATTATTAAAAAAAATAATTGTTGTGTTTACTAACAACGGCTGAAGTTAAGTGTAATCATTGGGGCATAATGGGGTACCTTACAACATTAGTTCTTTTTTAATTTTTAAGTTTACCTACTAGTGTAGGCATTACATCTATAATAAGTATTTAATTAAAATGTACCTATTTAATAAATGTAAAAGTTAAAATTTACAAGCAATTATTATTTTCTGTTATTGTACAATTAGTATATTAAAATATATTCCCATAAATATAATATAATATATTAGTATATTACATTATGTATATGCAAGTTATACAAGTTATTTAAATGACAAAAGGTTTAAGTTGATTAATGTAATTGTATTTATGTAAAATGAAATAATATTTGAGGAACGTCCCCAGGTATGGGGCAAAACGGGAAAAATTATACTAAATTATACCTAACCTATTTTGACCTTTAACACTATGAGACTTAAATGAATGTTTAAAACATGCTAACATATTAATAACCATTTCCTAAAGATAACACAGTTCAAGTTTCAAATCAAAAACACAATTTTTGAGTGAATTATAGCTTATGACTAGGGTTGCCAACCGTCCCGCGTGAGGCGGGACGTCCCGTATACAGGGCTCAAATAATGCGTCCCGCGATGCGTGTTCGCGGGACGCTAATTGTCCCGCTTCTAGGTAAACCTGTCAAAGTCCTATTAAATATAAATATTACGTTCGTATTGTGCGCATTTGAAATTATTTTCCATCGATTGCACGTGCTGGTTTTGTCAAACATTAGTAGTATTTGTATTCAGTATTCTCAGAATATTTAGGTTGAACATTTATCGAAATGTCTATAACAAAATCAATATTATTTTCGGTGCGTTATCTATGTAACATTATGATCAAACATTGACTATACTGAGTATTCTCTCAGAAGGGGAAACATAAAGTGGCGACGCGTGTGTAATACGATACCGATACGTGTTTTTATCGAGCCGAGTGATATAATTAGACATTTTTATCGTTCTATTTTTCCGTTGCCTCGCGGCTCGCGGCGCTCGCGCAGTTGCCGTGTCGTCGTGTCGTGTCGTGTCGTCGTGTCCTTCTCATAGAGTTTCGTTGTTTTTATAAATAAATAGTGTTCAGCGTTCTCTTAAAACTTTTCTATTGTTATTTTGGAACGATTTGTTTGAGTTTTAGTCATGTCTGATTCAGAAATGATTGACTGTGAAAAACTAAAAAACAAAAAATGTAAACGTATGTGTTCCTACAGACAAGAATGGGAGCAATCGTATCCTTTTTTAAAAAGAGTTGATACAAATGTTCATAAAGCTTTTTGCAACGTGTGTATGAAATCATTTATGATATCGCATGGAGGTTTGAATGACGTTAAACGGCATATTAGCGTTCCGGAACACCTACGGGGAGAAAGAGCTCGAAAGAATACTCAAACTTTACAACAGTTTTTAAAGCGCGATGTATTGACAACAGTCGAGGAAAAAGTGATTGCTGCAGAGTTGACAAAAGTTTACCATAGCGTGAACCATAACATGTCGTATAATTCTATTGACTGCGATTCAAAGCTAAGTCCCGTGATATTTAATGATTCTCAAATTGCATCAAAAATATCGCTTGGTAGAACTAAGGCGTCATGTTTAATTTACAACGTTCTGGCTCCAGCATCAATCGAAGAAATTGTGGAAAAACTGAGATTAGGCGTGTTTTATAGTATTTCGACAGATGCGTCAAATCACGGACATATAAAATTATTTCCAATTATTGTCAGATTTTACTCGCCAGATAATGGAATTAGCACCTGCCTGCTTGATTTTTATGAGGACCCAGATGAAAAAGCTATCGATATTTATAGTAATATAAAAAATAGAATTAAAGCGCTGGGCCTAGATTTCACAAATGTATCTGCTTACTCAGCCGACAACGCCAATGTTAATTTTGGAAAAAATAATTCAGTTTACAAACTACTTTTTCAAGATAATGCCAACATCTTGCCTGCAGGGTGTTCAGCACACATGGTACACAATGTCATCCGTCATGCTATGGAAAAGTGTGAGTTTGACGTGGAAAATTTGGTACTTAAAGTGTATGGGCACTTATCCTACCATGCCCAAAGAGTACAAACTCTAAAAGAACATTTTGCTGATGCTGGAATAGAATACCAAAATATTATAAGACACGTCAAAACGAGGTGGCTATCATTGCATCCCGCTATTGGAAAAATTCTACGCGGATTTCCAGCGATAACTGTCCAGTGGCATTAGGAAAATATTTTAATGAAAAC